>NW_028154636.1:0-77000 GCF_963457635.1 Microchirus variegatus | reverse complement strand
GCTTAGCTTCCGAGATCAGACGAGATCGGGCGTGTTCAGGGTGGTATGGCCGTAAGCTGAATAGTAGTCAACAAACACTCTATTTATGCTGATGCACTTTGACAGTGAGCTGACTTTCTTCCGAAAAAAGTCACTTTTTGCCCAAAAAGTATCTCTGAATGACTTGAAATTTTACACAGTAGTAGTCAACGTCGCCCTGAACAAGGATCCGTTGAAAATATTCACATATCTCTTAAGGAATAATTGAAATGAATTTTTTTAAATGAGGAAACGATCCATTTGCCCTGATGCACTTTGCACATTTGGTGGTTGAAAAAGCTTACAGCACCTGGTATTCCCAGGCGGTCTCCCATCCAAGTACTAACCAGGCCCGACCCTGCTTAGCTTCCGAGATCAGACGAGATCGGGCGTGTTCAGGGTGGTATGGCCGTAAGCGGAATAGTAGTCAACAAACACTCTATTTATGCTGATGCACTTTGACAGTGAGCTGACTTTGTTGCGAAAAAAGTCACTTTTTGCCCAAAAAGTATCTCTGAATGACTTGAAATTTAACACAGTAGTAGTCAACGTCGCCCTGAACAAGGATCCGTTGAAAATATTCACATATCTCTTAAGGAATAATTGAAATGAATTTTTTTAAATGAGGAAACGATCCATTTGCCCTGATGCACTTTGCACATGTGGTGGTTGAAAAAGCTTACAGCACCTGGTATTCCCAGGCGGTCTCCCATCCAAGTACTAACCAGGCCCGACCCTGCTTAGCTTCCGAGATCAGACGAGATCGGGCGTTGTTACGGTCTCCAAACAATTAAATAAATAAATCAGTGGCTCAAATTGGAGACCTCAACATAAAAGAAGGACACCAGAAAATGGAACATTTTAACATGTTTATTCACAAACTTTTCCCACAGGGAAATAAACATATTTTACGAAAACTATAAATACTTTACCAAATAAAGAATCGTCAAACCAAAAGGACCTGGAGATGCCAGCCAAACTCAGCAAAATGGAGGGGGGACCAGGCCACCCCCTATAGGGACGTCGAAGCTGGTTCCCTCTCCCTCCCTGACAAAACCAAAGTATGAACTAAAGCTAAGCGAAAAGTAAGACTACCGGCCATCTCCAAGCCAAAGGAAAATAACAACTAAATTAAATATTACTAAACAGAAAAGTATTTAACAAATCATACGGTGGGACTAAGATGTTGCTGGGTCTGAGCCTCGTGAGAAACTGAGCTGCTGGCTTATATAGCAGGCTGGTAACTGGGTGGCAATGATTGTGGATCTGCTGCAGGTGTGTCAGCCTGAGTGAGCCAGCCTGATGAGGAGAGAAAGAACATGCAACAATTAAAGGACTGTCCGAGTGAGTGAGTGAGTGAGTGAGTGAGTCATGGCCACACGCAACACCCCCACCCTATGATGGCGAATACCGGGAGTGCAACGTGAGGTCATTCACTCGTCAGAAAAGGAGCGTGACAATGTGTCGGCCATGAATTACATCACTGGATATACCTACAATATCATCTTGGTCATCCTGAGATTCAAGAGAAGGAACACTGGCGTTGCTAGACAATGCCAGAGTTACCTTGTCACCATCAGCAATTCCTACGCTGGCCAGCCCTGGTGCAACATTGACCTCAGAACCATCAGAAGGGGTGGAAACAGACATATACTCCCTGTCAAAATAAGGCTTCAACATATTAATATGACATAGCCTACTACGCCGCTGACGTTCAGGGGTGTCAATGATGTAGTATCGATCGCCCACCTTCTTTTTGACTTGGTAAGGGCCGCTATAACGCGCCTGCAGAGAAGAGCCAGGAATAGGCAATAAAACCAGCACTTTATCGCCAGGACTAAAACTCCTGCTTTTTGCATCCTTGTCAAACCATCTCTTCATTTTGCTCTGTGCAGCGGTCATGTTTTGCTTTGCCAATTCACAAGCACGTTGAAGTTTGAAACGAAACTTTGACACATAGTCGAGCAGATTTTGTGGTTTGCTTTTACCCAACCACTTCTCCTGCAAGAGTTTAAGGGGCCCTCTCACAGTGTGTGCAAACACCAGCTCTGCGGGACTAAAGCCGAGGGATTCTTGTACCACCTCGCGAGCGGCAAAGAGAAGGAGATGGACACCCTCGTCCCAGTCCCTGTCAAACTCAAGGCAGTAAGTGCGCAACATATACTTTAATGTCCTATGAAAACGCTCGATGGCTCCCTGACTCTCTGGGTGATAAGCGCTCGAACACAAATGAGTGATGTTAAGCTCTTTCATAACTTGAGCAAAAACACGCGACATAAAATTACTTCCCTGGTCGGATTGGACAATTTTGGGAAGGCCGAACACAGAGAAGAACTTGACCAAGGCTTTAACAACAGCTGGAGCTGTAATAGAACGCAAAGGAATGGCCTCGGGAAAGCGAGTTGCTGTACACATTATAGTTAACAAGTACTTGTTACCACTCTTGGTGCGATGGAAAGGCCCAACACAGTCAATTTGCACACGCTCGAACGGCTCACCAATAACAGGGATTGGATAAAGTGGATATGGAGAGATGGCTTGAGTTTTAGCAATCTGGCAAACATGACAAGTTTTACAATGGTGACGCACGTCCCCTTTTAGCCCCGGCCAGAAAAAGTACCGCAAGATACGATCAAAAGTCTTATTAATTCCTAGGTGACCAGAAAGTGGATTATCATGTGCTAGTTTCAAAATCTCACTTCGATATGTTTGAGGGATAACGATCTGTTCCACCACCCCCCAACTATCATGGCCAGATAACTGTGGAGGTGTCCACTTGCGCATGAGCACGTTACCTTTTAGGAATAACCCTGTTGGCAAGTCATCTAACTTCTCTTCTGAAGTCACACATTCAAAGAGGGGAGCGAGTGACACATCCCGCCTTTGATCGGCAACTAGCTGCTCACGTGACATGCAAACCTTGGAGTCAAGTTGAGGCAAAACAGAACGGACAGGGACCTCTGGAGAGGCAGGTGGAGAAGTTGAACAGTCAACCAGAAAACTGTCTGACAATTCCACCTCAGCCTCCAGTTTTTGGCGCTCGGCCATTGCCCGCCTCACAGCACAGACAGAAAACACTTTAGGAAATTTCAATGCCAAATCGTCAGAGTTTTCCGGCAGAGGGACAGAAATTACCTCTGGATTAATGAGCAATTTGCCACCAGCCAAATCATTGCCCAAGAGTAGAGTCACCCCCTCGATTGGGAGTTGTGCACGGATCCCCACCTTAACGCACCCCTTGACCAAATCTGACTCAAGATAGATGTTATGAAGTGGCAGGCCCACATTTTGCATATCAAAACCTCTAACAAGCACATCTGATTTAACAGCAGATTTATCTGAAAATGGCAACACATGCTCCAAGATTACAGATTGGTTGGAAGCAGTGTCCCTGATGATATGAACTGGTACTTTAGTGTCCCCCTCTGTCAAAGAGACAAAACCTTTCATTAAAAAGGGCTGGAATTCAGGGTCAGGACTGCGCACCGGCTCTGCTGAAGTTGAAATCAAAGACTCTCTTTTAATTAACACAACAGATTTCGGTGGTTGAGACTTGTTCTTAAGAGTAAAGCATTCGTTAATGGTGTGACCATTTGTCTTGCAATAACTGCAAGTTGGTCTCTCCTTTACACTCTGCCCACTGTCTGATTTTTCGGGCTTCTCTTCACCCTCCCGTTTAACAAATGGAACATAGGTTTTTATCTGAACATTGTCTAAGTGAGAAGAGCTATATTTGTCCGAGTGAGGAATGTTAGACTTGCGCCATGAGTAAGAACTACGCTCTGACACAGGAGTCCTCTCAAAACTGTCCCTATGGGTGAGCACATACTCATCTGCAAGGACAGTTGCAGCTGCGAGTGTCAAAGCCTTTTGCTCATTAATATAGGTTGCCAGGCTATCTGATAAACAGTTTTTAAACTCTTCTAGCAGGATGAGCTCACGTAACTGTTCAAACTCCGTTACTTTAGATGAATGACACCATCGGTCAAACAGAGCCTCTTTCTCCCGACCAAACTCAGAAAAGGTGTGATTGTCTAACTTTATATAACGGCGAAACTTTTGCCTATAGGCTTCAGGCACCAATTCAAATGCTCTGAGCACAGCAGCCTTGACTTTGTCATAATCAAGACTGTCAGCTGGTGACAACGATATATATGCTTCCTGGGCTTTCCCAGTTAACACACATTGCAATAGTAACGGCCAAACCTTTATGGGCCATTTTAAAGTGTTAGCCGTGCGCTCGAACAGAATAAAGTATTTATCAACATCTTTACCATTAAATGGAGGAATCAAACGGATACATTTGTTTACGTCAAAATCAGCTTGTGCACCACTGCCATGTTGTGGGGGAGGGGCCTGGTTTAGCTCTAGCTCTTTTAAGCGTATTTCTCGTTTAGTTTGCTCTTCCAATTCCATCTGTTTGAACTTGAACTCCTGCTCTTTAAGCCTGGCTGCTGCCTCCCTCTCACTAGCTTTGTCCTGCAACTCTAACCGCCGCAGCTCGAGCTCCAATTCCAATTTCCTAATACTTTGATCGGGAAAGACCTGTTTTGTTGGCGAAACGGCCATGCTAGGGTCAGGCAACATGCCTTTCTCAAACAATGCAGCCCATAATTCATGTTTTATCACCTTCTTTGCTTTTGTCTTTGAGACGATGATACTATAATGATCAGCAATAGAAGTCAAATGATCTTTAGTGCATTTATTTAACACCTCAAGAGAAGGCTGCTCAACAAACTCTTCTAAACTAAACTCCATCCTGAACTATGGCTACCAACTCATTCGTATTAAAGAAAATTTTATCGCAAAGCGAGAAAACAAACAAGCGCATCAAAAATAGCAAAGCAATACAGGTTTTAAGGCAAAAAAACCACTTTGAAAACGCTTGTAAGAATACAAATACAAATACAAATGAGGCAAAAACAATGCCCGATGAGACTCAGACCCAGCAATGAAAAAACACTGCCCAACACAGCACTACATTAGCGGTGTCCTAATAAGTGGTGTGAACCAAATTGAAGTATACCAATGCAAATAAACCAGAAACTCAGTAAAAGTTACCTGTAACTAATACTAAAATAAAGTACTGATATATTTTGCAAAGAAAGGTAGACCAATCAATTTAATCAATTTAAGGTGGATAAAATAAATCCAAACCTTCAAAATTCCAATGTGCACACCAGCACAATTTACCAATTTTCAATTAAAGGTAAGGGAGAGAAAAAGGCAAAAATGTTTTGACGAGCCCCCATTATGTTACGGTCTCCAAACAATTAAATAAATAAATCAGTGGCTCAAATTGGAGACCTCAACATAAAAGAAGGACACCAGAAAATGGAACATTTTAACATGTTTATTCACAAACTTTTCCCACAGGGAAATAAACATATTTTACGAAAACTATAAATACTTTACCAAATAAAGAATCGTCAAACCAAAAGGACCTGGAGATGCCAGCCAAACTCAGCAAAATGGAGGGGGGACCAGGCCACCCCCTATAGGGACGTCGAAGCTGGTTCCCTCTCCCTCCCTGACAAAACCAAAGTATGAACTAAAGCTAAGCGAAAAGTAAGACTACCGGCCATCTCCAAGCCAAAGGAAAATAACAACTAAATTAAATATTACTAAACAGAAAAGTATTTAACAAATCATACGGTGGGACTAAGATGTTGCTGGGTCTGAGCCTCGTGAGAAACTGAGCTGCTGGCTTATATAGCAGGCTGGTAACTGGGTGGCAATGATTGTGGATCTGCTGCAGGTGTGTCAGCCTGAGTGAGCCAGCCTGATGAGGAGAGAAAGAACATGCAACAATTAAAGGACTGTCCGAGTGAGTGAGTGAGTGAGTGAGTGAGTCATGGCCACACGCAACAGGCGTGTTCAGGGTGGTATGGCCGTAAGCAGAATAGTAGTCAACAAACACTCTATTTATGCTGATGCACTTTGACAGTGAGCTGACTTTGTTGCGAAAAAAGTCACTTTTTGCCCAAAAAGTATCTCTGAATGACTTGAAATTTTACACAGTAGTAGTCAACGTCGCCCTGAACAAGGATCCGTTGAAAATATTCACATATCTCTTAAGGAATAATTGAAATGAATTTTTTTAAATGAGGAAACGATCCATTTGCCCTGATGCACTTTGCACATGTGGTGGTTGAAAAAGCTTACAGCACCTGGTATTCCCAGGCGGTCTCCCATCCAAGTACTAACCAGGCCCGACCCTGCTTAGCTTCCGAGATCAGACGAGAGCGGGCGTGTTCAGGGTGGTATGGCCGTAAGCGGAATAGTAGTCAACAAACACTCTATTTATGCTGATGCACTTTGACAGTGAGCTGACTTTGTTGCGAAAAAAGTCACTTTTTGCCCAAAAAGTATCTCTGAATGACTTGAAATTTTACACAGTAGTAGTCAACGTCGCCCTGAACAAGGATCCGTTGAAAATATTCACATATCTCTTAAGGAATAATTGAAATGAATTTTTTAAATGAGGAAACGATCCATTTGCCCTGATGCACTTTGCACATGTGGTGGTTGAAAAAGCTTACAGCACCTGGTATTCCCAGGCGGTCTCCCATCCAAGTACTAACCGGGCCCGACCCTGCTTAGCTTCCGAGATCAGACGAGATCGGGCGTGTTCAGGGTGGTATGGCCGTAAGCTGAATAGTAGTCAACAAACACTCTATTTATGCTGATGCACTTTGACAGTGAGCTGACTTTCTTCCGAAAAAAGTCACTTTTTGCCCAAAAAGTATCTCTGAATGACTTGAAATTTTACACAGTAGTAGTCAACGTCGCCCTGAACAAGGATCCGTTGAAAATATTCACATATCTCTTAAGGAATAATTGAAATGAATTTTTTTAAATGAGGAAACGATCCATTTGCCCTGATGCACTTTGCACATGTGGTGGTTGAAAAAGCTTACAGCACCTGGTATTCCCAGGCGGTCTCCCATCCAAGTACTAACCAGGCCCGACCCTGCTTAGCTTCCGAGATCAGATGAGATCGGGCGTGTTCAGGGTGGTATGGCCGTAAGCGGAATAGTAGTCAACAAACACTCTATTTATGCTGATGCACTTTGACAGTGAGCTGACTTTGTTGCGAAAAAAGTCACTTTTTGCCCAAAAAGTATCTCTGAATGACTTGAAATTTTACACAGTAGTAGTCAACGTCGCCCTGAACAAGGATCCGTTGAAAATATTCACATATCTCTTAAGGAATAATTGAAATGATTTTTTTTAAATGAGGAAACGATCCATTTGCCCTGATGCATTTTGCACGTGGTGGTTGAAAAAGCTTACAGCACCTGGTATTCCCAGGCGGTCTCCCATCCAAGTACTAACCGGGCCCGACCCTGCTTAGCTTCCGAGATCAGACGAGATCGGGCGTGTTCAGGGTGGTATGGCCGTAAGCAGAATAGTAGTCAACAAACACTCTATTTATGCTGATGCACTTTGACAGTGAGCTGACTTTGTTGCGAAAAAAGTCACTTTTTGCCCAAAAAGTATCTCTGAATGACTTGAAATTTTACACAGTAGTAGTCAACGTCGCCCTGAACAAGGATCCGTTGAAAATATTCACATATCTCTTAAGGAATAATTGAAATGAATTTTTTTAAATGAGGAAACGATCCATTTGCCCTGATGCACTTTGCACATGTGGTGGTTGAAAAAGCTTACAGCACCTGGTATTCCCAGGCGGTCTCCCATCCAAGTACTAACCAGGCCCGACCCTGCTTAGCTTCCGAGATCAGACGAGAGCGGGCGTGTTCAGGGTGGTATGGCCGTAAGCGGAATAGTAGTCAACAAACACTCTATTTATGCTGATGCACTTTGACAGTGAGCTGACTTTGTTGCGAAAAAAGTCACTTTTTGCCCAAAAAGTATCTCTGAATGACTTGAAATTTTACACAGTAGTAGTCAACGTCGCCCTGAACAAGGATCCGTTGAAAATATTCACATATCTCTTAAGGAATAATTGAAATGAATTTTTTAAATGAGGAAACGATCCATTTGCCCTGATGCACTTTGCACATGTGGTGGTTGAAAAAGCTTACAGCACCTGGTATTCCCAGGCGGTCTCCCATCCAAGTACTAACCGGGCCCGACCCTGCTTAGCTTCCGAGATCAGACGAGATCGGGCGTGTTCAGGGTGGTATGGCCGTAAGCTGAATAGTAGTCAACAAACACTCTATTTATGCTGATGCACTTTGACAGTGAGCTGACTTTGTTGCGAAAAAAGTCACTTTTTGCCCAAAAAGTATCTCTGAATGACTTGAAATTTTACACAGTAGTAGTCAACGTCGCCCTGAACAAGGATCCGTTGAAAATATTCACATATCTCTTAAGGAATAATTGAAATGAATTTTTTTAAATGAGGAAACGATCCATTTGCCCTGATGCACTTTGCACATGTGGTGGTTGAAAAAGCTTACAGCACCTGGTATTCCCAGGCGGTCTCCCATCCAAGTACTAACCAGGCCCGACCCTGCTTAGCTTCCGAGATCAGACGAGAGCGGGCGTGTTCAGGGTGGTATGGCCGTAAGCGGAATAGTAGTCAACAAACACTCTATTTATGCTGATGCACTTTGACAGTGAGCTGACTTTGTTGCGAAAAAAGTCACTTTTTGCCCAAAAAGTATCTCTGAATGACTTGAAATTTTACACAGTAGTAGTCAACGTCGCCCTGAACAAGGATCCGTTGAAAATATTCACATATCTCTTAAGGAATAATTGAAATGATTTTTTTTAAATGAGGAAACGATCCATTTGCCCTGATGCATTTTGCACGTGGTGGTTGAAAAAGCTTACAGCACCTGGTATTCCCAGGCGGTCTCCCATCCAAGTACTAACCGGGCCCGACCCTGCTTAGCTTCCGAGATCAGACGAGATCGGGCGTGTTCAGGGTGGTATGGCCGTAAGCAGAATAGTAGTCAACAAACACTCTATTTATGCTGATGCACTTTGACAGTGAGCTGACTTTGTTGCGAAAAAAGTCACTTTTTGCCCAAAAAGTATCTCTGAATGACTTGAAATTTTACACAGTAGTAGTCAACGTCGCCCTGAACAAGGATCCGTTGAAAATATTCACATATCTCTTAAGGAATAATTGAAATGAATTTTTTTAAATGAGGAAACGATCCATTTGCCCTGATGCACTTTGCACATGTGGTGGTTGAAAAAGCTTACAGCACCTGGTATTCCCAGGCGGTCTCCCATCCAAGTACTAACCAGGCCCGACCCTGCTTAGCTTCCGAGATCAGACGAGAGCGGGCGTGTTCAGGGTGGTATGGCCGTAAGCGGAATAGTAGTCAACAAACACTCTATTTATGCTGATGCACTTTGACAGTGAGCTGACTTTGTTGCGAAAAAAGTCACTTTTTGCCCAAAAAGTATCTCTGAATGACTTGAAATTTTACACAGTAGTAGTCAACGTCGCCCTGAACAAGGATCCGTTGAAAATATTCACATATCTCTTAAGGAATAATTGAAATGAATTTTTTAAATGAGGAAACGATCCATTTGCCCTGATGCACTTTGCACATGTGGTGGTTGAAAAAGCTTACAGCACCTGGTATTCCCAGGCGGTCTCCCATCCAAGTACTAACCGGGCCCGACCCTGCTTAGCTTCCGAGATCAGACGAGATCGGGCGTGTTCAGGGTGGTATGGCCGTAAGCTGAATAGTAGTCAACAAACACTCTATTTATGCTGATGCACTTTGACAGTGAGCTGACTTTCTTCCGAAAAAAGTCACTTTTTGCCCAAAAAGTATCTCTGAATGACTTGAAATTTTACACAGTAGTAGTCAACGTCGCCCTGAACAAGGATCCGTTGAAAATATTCACATATCTCTTAAGGAATAATTGAAATGAATTTTTTTAAATGAGGAAACGATCCATTTGCCCTGATGCACTTTGCACATGTGGTGGTTGAAAAAGCTTACAGCACCTGGTATTCCCAGGCGGTCTCCCATCCAAGTACTAACCAGGCCCGACCCTGCTTAGCTTCCGAGATCAGATGAGATCGGGCGTGTTCAGGGTGGTATGGCCGTAAGCGGAATAGTAGTCAACAAACACTCTATTTATGCTGATGCACTTTGACAGTGAGCTGACTTTGTTGCGAAAAAAGTCACTTTTTGCCCAAAAAGTATCTCTGAATGACTTGAAATTTTACACAGTAGTAGTCAACGTCGCCCTGAACAAGGATCCGTTGAAAATATTCACATATCTCTTAAGGAATAATTGAAATGATTTTTTTTAAATGAGGAAACGATCCATTTGCCCTGATGCATTTTGCACGTGGTGGTTGAAAAAGCTTACAGCACCTGGTATTCCCAGGCGGTCTCCCATCCAAGTACTAACCGGGCCCGACCCTGCTTAGCTTCCGAGATCAGACGAGATCGGGCGTGTTCAGGGTGGTATGGCCGTAAGCAGAATAGTAGTCAACAAACACTCTATTTATGCTGATGCACTTTGACAGTGAGCTGACTTTGTTGCGAAAAAAGTCACTTTTTGCCCAAAAAGTATCTCTGAATGACTTGAAATTTTACACAGTAGTAGTCAACGTCGCCCTGAACAAGGATCCGTTGAAAATATTCACATATCTCTTAAGGAATAATTGAAATGAATTTTTTTAAATGAGGAAACGATCCATTTGCCCTGATGCACTTTGCACATGTGGTGGTTGAAAAAGCTTACAGCACCTGGTATTCCCAGGCGGTCTCCCATCCAAGTACTAACCAGGCCCGACCCTGCTTAGCTTCCGAGATCAGACGAGAGCGGGCGTGTTCAGGGTGGTATGGCCGTAAGCGGAATAGTAGTCAACAAACACTCTATTTATGCTGATGCACTTTGACAGTGAGCTGACTTTGTTGCGAAAAAAGTCACTTTTTGCCCAAAAAGTATCTCTGAATGACTTGAAATTTTACACAGTAGTAGTCAACGTCGCCCTGAACAAGGATCCGTTGAAAATATTCACATATCTCTTAAGGAATAATTGAAATGAATTTTTTAAATGAGGAAACGATCCATTTGCCCTGATGCACTTTGCACATGTGGTGGTTGAAAAAGCTTACAGCACCTGGTATTCCCAGGCGGTCTCCCATCCAAGTACTAACCGGGCCCGACCCTGCTTAGCTTCCGAGATCAGACGAGATCGGGCGTGTTCAGGGTGGTATG
Source organism: Microchirus variegatus (assembly GCF_963457635.1). Classification (NCBI taxonomy): domain Eukaryota; kingdom Metazoa; phylum Chordata; class Actinopteri; order Pleuronectiformes; family Soleidae; genus Microchirus; species Microchirus variegatus. The sequence continues at coordinate 65,810 of NW_028154636.1, read as the reverse complement.
GCCGTAAGCTGAATAGTAGTCAACAAACACTCTATTTATGCTGATGCACTTTGACAGTGAGCTGACTTTGTTGCGAAAAAAGTCACTTTTTGCCCAAAAAGTATCTCTGAATGACTTGAAATTTTACACAGTAGTAGTCAACGTCGCCCTGAACAAGGATCCGTTGAAAATATTCACATATCTCTTAAGGAATAATTGAAATGAATTTTTTTAAATGAGGAAACGATCCATTTGCCCTGATGCACTTTGCACATGTGGTGGTTGAAAAAGCTTACAGCACCTGGTATTCCCAGGCGGTCTCCCATCCAAGTACTAACCAGGCCCGACCCTGCTTAGCTTCCGAGATCAGACGAGAGCGGGCGTGTTCAGGGTGGTATGGCCGTAAGCGGAATAGTAGTCAACAAACACTCTATTTATGCTGATGCACTTTGACAGTGAGCTGACTTTGTTGCGAAAAAAGTCACTTTTTGCCCAAAAAGTATCTCTGAATGACTTGAAATTTTACACAGTAGTAGTCAACGTCGCCCTGAACAAGGATCCGTTGAAAATATTCACATATCTCTTAAGGAATAATTGAAATGATTTTTTTTAAATGAGGAAACGATCCATTTGCCCTGATGCATTTTGCACGTGGTGGTTGAAAAAGCTTACAGCACCTGGTATTCCCAGGCGGTCTCCCATCCAAGTACTAACCGGGCCCGACCCTGCTTAGCTTCCGAGATCAGACGAGATCGGGCGTGTTCAGGGTGGTATGGCCGTAAGCAGAATAGTAGTCAACAAACACTCTATTTATGCTGATGCACTTTGACAGTGAGCTGACTTTGTTGCGAAAAAAGTCACTTTTTGCCCAAAAAGTATCTCTGAATGACTTGAAATTTTACACAGTAGTAGTCAACGTCGCCCTGAACAAGGATCCGTTGAAAATATTCACATATCTCTTAAGGAATAATTGAAATGAATTTTTTTAAATGAGGAAACGATCCATTTGCCCTGATGCACTTTGCACATGTGGTGGTTGAAAAAGCTTACAGCACCTGGTATTCCCAGGCGGTCTCCCATCCAAGTACTAACCAGGCCCGACCCTGCTTAGCTTCCGAGATCAGACGAGAGCGGGCGTGTTCAGGGTGGTATGGCCGTAAGCGGAATAGTAGTCAACAAACACTCTATTTATGCTGATGCACTTTGACAGTGAGCTGACTTTGTTGCGAAAAAAGTCACTTTTTGCCCAAAAAGTATCTCTGAATGACTTGAAATTTTACACAGTAGTAGTCAACGTCGCCCTGAACAAGGATCCGTTGAAAATATTCACATATCTCTTAAGGAATAATTGAAATGAATTTTTTAAATGAGGAAACGATCCATTTGCCCTGATGCACTTTGCACATGTGGTGGTTGAAAAAGCTTACAGCACCTGGTATTCCCAGGCGGTCTCCCATCCAAGTACTAACCGGGCCCGACCCTGCTTAGCTTCCGAGATCAGACGAGATCGGGCGTGTTCAGGGTGGTATGGCCGTAAGCTGAATAGTAGTCAACAAACACTCTATTTATGCTGATGCACTTTGACAGTGAGCTGACTTTCTTCCGAAAAAAGTCACTTTTTGCCCAAAAAGTATCTCTGAATGACTTGAAATTTTACACAGTAGTAGTCAACGTCGCCCTGAACAAGGATCCGTTGAAAATATTCACATATCTCTTAAGGAATAATTGAAATGAATTTTTTTAAATGAGGAAACGATCCATTTGCCCTGATGCACTTTGCACATGTGGTGGTTGAAAAAGCTTACAGCACCTGGTATTCCCAGGCGGTCTCCCATCCAAGTACTAACCAGGCCCGACCCTGCTTAGCTTCCGAGATCAGATGAGATCGGGCGTGTTCAGGGTGGTATGGCCGTAAGCGGAATAGTAGTCAACAAACACTCTATTTATGCTGATGCACTTTGACAGTGAGCTGACTTTGTTGCGAAAAAAGTCACTTTTTGCCCAAAAAGTATCTCTGAATGACTTGAAATTTTACACAGTAGTAGTCAACGTCGCCCTGAACAAGGATCCGTTGAAAATATTCACATATCTCTTAAGGAATAATTGAAATGATTTTTTTTAAATGAGGAAACGATCCATTTGCCCTGATGCATTTTGCACGTGGTGGTTGAAAAAGCTTACAGCACCTGGTATTCCCAGGCGGTCTCCCATCCAAGTACTAACCGGGCCCGACCCTGCTTAGCTTCCGAGATCAGACGAGATCGGGCGTGTTCAGGGTGGTATGGCCGTAAGCAGAATAGTAGTCAACAAACACTCTATTTATGCTGATGCACTTTGACAGTGAGCTGACTTTGTTGCGAAAAAAGTCACTTTTTGCCCAAAAAGTATCTCTGAATGACTTGAAATTTTACACAGTAGTAGTCAACGTCGCCCTGAACAAGGATCCGTTGAAAATATTCACATATCTCTTAAGGAATAATTGAAATGAATTTTTTTAAATGAGGAAACGATCCATTTGCCCTGATGCACTTTGCACATGTGGTGGTTGAAAAAGCTTACAGCACCTGGTATTCCCAGGCGGTCTCCCATCCAAGTACTAACCAGGCCCGACCCTGCTTAGCTTCCGAGATCAGACGAGAGCGGGCGTGTTCAGGGTGGTATGGCCGTAAGCGGAATAGTAGTCAACAAACACTCTATTTATGCTGATGCACTTTGACAGTGAGCTGACTTTGTTGCGAAAAAAGTCACTTTTTGCCCAAAAAGTATCTCTGAATGACTTGAAATTTTACACAGTAGTAGTCAACGTCGCCCTGAACAAGGATCCGTTGAAAATATTCACATATCTCTTAAGGAATAATTGAAATGAATTTTTTAAATGAGGAAACGATCCATTTGCCCTGATGCACTTTGCACATGTGGTGGTTGAAAAAGCTTACAGCACCTGGTATTCCCAGGCCGTCTCCCATCCAAGTACTAACCAGGCCCGACCCTGCTTAGCTTCCGAGATCAGACGAGAGCGGGCGTGTTCAGGGTGGTATGGCCGTAAGCGGAATAGTAGTCAACAAACACTCTATTTATGCTGATGCACTTTGACAGTGAGCTGACTTTGTTGCGAAAAAAGTCACTTTTTGCCCAAAAAGTATCTCTGAATGACTTGAAATTTTACACAGTAGTAGTCAACGTCGCCCTGAACAAGGATCCGTTGAAAATATTCACATATCTCTTAAGGAATAATTGAAATGATTTTTTTTAAATGAGGAAACGATCCATTTGCCCTGATGCATTTTGCACGTGGTGGTTGAAAAAGCTTACAGCACCTGGTATTCCCAGGCGGTCTCCCATCCAAGTACTAACCGGGCCCGACCCTGCTTAGCTTCCGAGATCAGACGAGATCGGGCGTGTTCAGGGTGGTATGGCCGTAAGCAGAATAGTAGTCAACAAACACTCTATTTATGCTGATGCACTTTGACAGTGAGCTGACTTTGTTGCGAAAAAAGTCACTTTTTGCCCAAAAAGTATCTCTGAATGACTTGAAATTTTACACAGTAGTAGTCAACGTCGCCCTGAACAAGGATCCGTTGAAAATATTCACATATCTCTTAAGGAATAATTGAAATGAATTTTTTTAAATGAGGAAACGATCCATTTGCCCTGATGCACTTTGCACATGTGGTGGTTGAAAAAGCTTACAGCACCTGGTATTCCCAGGCGGTCTCCCATCCAAGTACTAACCAGGCCCGACCCTGCTTAGCTTCCGAGATCAGACGAGAGCGGGCGTGTTCAGGGTGGTATGGCCGTAAGCGGAATAGTAGTCAACAAACACTCTATTTATGCTGATGCACTTTGACAGTGAGCTGACTTTGTTGCGAAAAAAGTCACTTTTTGCCCAAAAAGTATCTCTGAATGACTTGAAATTTTACACAGTAGTAGTCAACGTCGCCCTGAACAAGGATCCGTTGAAAATATTCACATATCTCTTAAGGAATAATTGAAATGAATTTTTTAAATGAGGAAACGATCCATTTGCCCTGATGCACTTTGCACATGTGGTGGTTGAAAAAGCTTACAGCACCTGGTATTCCCAGGCGGTCTCCCATCCAAGTACTAACCGGGCCCGACCCTGCTTAGCTTCCGAGATCAGACGAGATCGGGCGTGTTCAGGGTGGTATGGCCGTAAGCTGAATAGTAGTCAACAAACACTCTATTTATGCTGATGCACTTTGACAGTGAGCTGACTTTCTTCCGAAAAAAGTCACTTTTTGCCCAAAAAGTATCTCTGAATGACTTGAAATTTTACACAGTAGTAGTCAACGTCGCCCTGAACAAGGATCCGTTGAAAATATTCACATATCTCTTAAGGAATAATTGAAATGAAATTTTTTAAATGAGGAAACGATCCATTTGCCCTGATGCACTTTGCACATGTGGTGGTTGAAAAAGCTTACAGCACCTGGTATTCCCAGGCGGTCTCCCATCCAAGTACTAACCAGGCCCGACCCTGCTTAGCTTCCGAGATCAGACGAGATCGGGCGTGTTCAGGGTGGTATGGCCGTAAGCGGAATAGTAGTCAACAAACACTCTATTTATGCTGATGCACTTTGACAGTGAGCTGACTTTGTTGCGAAAAAAGTCACTTTTTGCCCAAAAAGTATCTCTGAATGACTTGAAATTTTACACAGTAGTAGTCAACGTCGCCCTGAACAAGGATCCGTTGAAAATATTCACATATCTCTTAAGGAATAATTGAAATGATTTTTTTTAAATGAGGAAACGATCCATTTGCCCTGATGCATTTTGCACGTGGTGGTTGAAAAAGCTTACAGCACCTGGTATTCCCAGGCGGTCTCCCATCCAAGTACTAACCGGGCCCGACCCTGCTTAGCTTCCGAGATCAGACGAGATCGGGCGTGTTCAGGGTGGTATGGCCGTAAGCGGAATAGTAGTCAACAAACACTCTATTTATGCTGATGCACTTTGACAGTGAGCTGACTTTGTTGCGAAAAAAGTCACTTTTTGCCCAAAAAGTATCTCTGAATGACTTGAAATTTTACACAGTAGTAGTCAACGTCGCCCTGAACAAGGATCCGTTGAAAATATTCACATATCTCTTAAGGAATAATTGAAATGAATTTTTTAAATGAGGAAACGATCCATTTGCCCTGATGCACTTTGCACATGTGGTGGTTGAAAAAGCTTACAGCACCTGGTATTCCCAGGCGGTCTCCCATCCAAGTACTAACCGGGCCCGACCCTGCTTAGCTTCCGAGATCAGACGAGATCGGGCGTGTTCAGGGTGGTATGGCCGTAAGCTGAATAGTAGTCAACAAACACTCTATTTATGCTGATGCACTTTGACAGTGAGCTGACTTTCTTCCGAAAAAAGTCACTTTTTGCCCAAAAAGTATCTCTGAATGACTTGAAATTTTACACAGTAGTAGTCAACGTCGCCCTGAACAAGGATCCGTTGAAAATATTCACATATCTCTTAAGGAATAATTGAAATGATTTTTTTTAAATGAGGAAACGATCCATTTGCCCTGATGCATTTTGCACGTGGTGGTTGAAAAAGCTTACAGCACCTGGTATTCCCAGGCGGTCTCCCATCCAAGTACTAACCGGGCCCGACCCTGCTTAGCTTCCGAGATCAGACGAGATCGGGCGTGTTCAGGGTGGTATGGCCGTAAGCAGAATAGTAGTCAACAAACACTCTATTTATGCTGATGCACTTTGACAGTGAGCTGACTTTGTTGCGAAAAAAGTCACTTTTTGCCCAAAAAGTATCTCTGAATGACTTGAAATTTTACACAGTAGTAGTCAACGTCGCCCTGAACAAGGATCCGTTGAAAATATTCACATATCTCTTAAGGAATAATTGAAATGAATTTTTTTAAATGAGGAAACGATCCATTTGCCCTGATGCACTTTGCACATGTGGTGGTTGAAAAAGCTTACAGCACCTGGTATTCCCAGGCGGTCTCCCATCCAAGTACTAACCAGGCCCGACCCTGCTTAGCTTCCGAGATCAGACGAGAGCGGGCGTGTTCAGGGTGGTATGGCCGTAAGCGGAATAGTAGTCAACAAACACTCTATTTATGCTGATGCACTTTGACAGTGAGCTGACTTTGTTGCGAAAAAAGTCACTTTTTGCCCAAAAAGTATCTCTGAATGACTTGAAATTTTACACAGTAGTAGTCAACGTCGCCCTGAACAAGGATCCGTTGAAAATATTCACATATCTCTTAAGGAATAATTGAAATGAATTTTTTAAATGAGGAAACGATCCATTTGCCCTGATGCACTTTGCACATGTGGTGGTTGAAAAAGCTTACAGCACCTGGTATTCCCAGGCGGTCTCCCATCCAAGTACTAACCGGGCCCGACCCTGCTTAGCTTCCGAGATCAGACGAGATCGGGCGTGTTCAGGGTGGTATGGCCGTAAGCTGAATAGTAGTCAACAAACACTCTATTTATGCTGATGCACTTTGACAGTGAGCTGACTTTCTTCCGAAAAAAGTCACTTTTTGCCCAAAAAGTATCTCTGAATGACTTGAAATTTTACACAGTAGTAGTCAACGTCGCCCTGAACAAGGATCCGTTGAAAATATTCACATATCTCTTAAGGAATAATTGAAATGAAATTTTTTAAATGAGGAAACGATCCATTTGCCCTGATGCACTTTGCACATGTGGTGGTTGAAAAAGCTTACAGCACCTGGTATTCCCAGGCGGTCTCCCATCCAAGTACTAACCAGGTCCGACCCTGCTTAGCTTCCGAGATCAGACGAGATCGGGCGTGTTCAGGGTGGTATGGCCGTAAGCGGAATAGTAGTCAACAAACACTCTATTTATGCTGATGCACTTTGACAGTGAGCTGACTTTGTTGCGAAAAAAGTCACTTTTTGCCCAAAAAGTATCTCTGAATGACTTGAAATTTTACACAGTAGTAGTCAACGTCGCCCTGAACAAGGATCCGTTGAAAATATTCACATATCTCTTAAGGAATAATTGAAATGATTTTTTTTAAATGAGGAAACGATCCATTTGCCCTGATGCATTTTGCACGTGGTGGTTGAAAAAGCTTACAGCACCTGGTATTCCCAGGCGGTCTCCCATCCAAGTACTAACCGGGCCCGACCCTGCTTAGCTTCCGAGATCAGACGAGATCGGGCGTGTTCAGGGTGGTATGGCCGTAAGCGGAATAGTAGTCAACAAACACTCTATTTATGCTGATGCACTTTGACAGTGAGCTGACTTTGTTGCGAAAAAAGTCACTTTTTGCCCAAAAAGTATCTCTGAATGACTTGAAATTTTACACAGTAGTAGTCAACGTCGCCCTGAACAAGGATCCGTTGAAAATATTCACATATCTCTTAAGGAATAATTGAAATGAATTTTTTAAATGAGGAAACGATCCATTTGCCCTGATGCACTTTGCACATGTGGTGGTTGAAAAAGCTTACAGCACCTGGTATTCCCAGGCGGTCTCCCATCCAAGTACTAACCGGGCCCGACCCTGCTTAGCTTCCGAGATCAGACGAGATCGGGCGTGTTCAGGGTGGTATGGCCGTAAGCTGAATAGTAGTCAACAAACACTCTATTTATGCTGATGCACTTTGACAGTGAGCTGACTTTCTTCCGAAAAAAGTCACTTTTTGCCCAAAAAGTATCTCTGAATGACTTGAAATTTTACACAGTAGTAGTCAACGTCGCCCTGAACAAGGATCCGTTGAAAATATTCACATATCTCTTAAGGAATAATTGAAATGAATTTTTTTAAATGAGGAAACGATCCATTTGCCCTGATGCACTTTGCACATGTGGTGGTTGAAAAAGCTTACAGCACCTGGTATTCCCAGGCGGTCTCCCATCCAAGTACTAACCAGGCCCGACCCTGCTTAGCTTCCGAGATCAGACGAGATCGGGCGTGTTCAGGGTGGTATGGCCGTAAGCGGAATAGTAGTCAACAAACACTCTATTTATGCTGATGCACTTTGACAGTGAGCTGACTTTGTTGCGAAAAAAGTCACTTTTTGCCCAAAAAGTATCTCTGAATGACTTGAAATTTTACACAGTAGTAGTCAACGTCGCCCTGAACAAGGATCCGTTGAAAATATTCACATATCTCTTAAGGAATAATTGAAATGAATTTTTTAAATGAGGAAACGATCCATTTGCCCTGATGCACTTTGCACATGTGGTGGTTGAAAAAGCTTACAGCACCTGGTATTCCCAGGCGGTCTCCCATCCAAGTACTAACCGGGCCCGACCCTGCTTAGTTTCCGAGATCAGACAAGATCGGGCGTGTTCAGGGTGGTATGGCCGTAAGCGGAATAGTAGTCAACAAACACTCTATTTATGCTGATGCACTTTGACAGTGAGCTGACTTTGTTGCGAAAAAAGTCACTTTTTGCCCAAAAAGTATCTCTGAATGACTTGAAATTTTACACAGTAGTAGTCAACGTCGCCCTGAACAAGGATCCGTTGAAAATATTCACATATCTCTTAAGGAATAATTGAAATGATTTTTTTTAAATGAGGAAACGATCCATTTGCCCTGATGCATTTTGCACGTGGTGGTTGAAAAAGCTTACAGCACCTGGTATTCCCAGGCGGTCTCCCATCCAAGTACTAACCGGGCCCGACCCTGCTTAGCTTCCGAGATCAGACGAGATCGGGCGTGTTCAGGGTGGTATGGCCGTAAGCGGAATAGTAGTCAACAAACACTCTATTTATGCTGATGCACTTTGACAGTGAGCTGACTTTGTTGCGAAAAAAGTCACTTTTTGCCCAAAAAGTATCTCTGAATGACTTGAAATTTTACACAGTAGTAGTCAACGTTGCCCTGAACAAGGATCCGTTGAAAATATTCACATATCTCTTAAGGAATAATTGAAATGATTTTTTTTAAATGAGGAAACGATCCATTTGCCCTGATGCATTTTGCACGTGGTGGTTGAAAAAGCTTACAGCACCTGGTATTCCCAGGCGGTCTCCCATCCAAGTACTAACCGGGCCCGACCCTGCTTAGCTTCCGAGATCAGACGAGATCGGGCGTGTTCAGGGTGGTATGGCCGTAAGCTGAATAGTAGTCAACAAACACTCTATTTATGCTGATGCACTTTGACAGTGAGCTGACTTTCTTCCGAAAAAAGTCACTTTTTGCCCAAAAAGTATCTCTGAATGACTTGAAATTTTACACAGTAGTAGTCAACGTCGCCCTGAACAAGGATCCGTTGAAAATATTCACATATCTCTTAAGGAATAATTGAAATGAAATTTTTTAAATGAGGAAACGATCCATTTGCCCTGATGCACTTTGCACATGTGGTGGTTGAAAAAGCTTACAGCACCTGGTATTCCCAGGCGGTCTCCCATCCAAGTACTAACCAGGCCCGACCCTGCTTAGCTTCCGAGATCAGACGAGATCGGGCGTGTTCAGGGTGGTATGGCCGTAAGCGGAATAGTAGTCAACAAACACTCTATTTATGCTGATGCACTTTGACAGTGAGCTGACTTTGTTGCGAAAAAAGTCACTTTTTGCCCAAAAAGTATCTCTGAATGACTTGAAATTTTACACAGTAGTAGTCAACGTCGCCCTGAACAAGGATCCGTTGAAAATATTCACATATCTCTTAAGGAATAATTGAAATGATTTTTTTTAAATGAGGAAACGATCCATTTGCCCTGATGCATTTTGCACGTGGTGGTTGAAAAAGCTTACAGCACCTGGTATTCCCAGGCGGTCTCCCATCCAAGTACTAACCGGGCCCGACCCTGCTTAGCTTCCGAGATCAGACGAGATCGGGCGTGTTCAGGGTGGTATGGCCGTAAGCTGAATAGTAGTCAACAAACACTCTATTTATGCTGATGCACTTTGACAGTGAGCTGACTTTGTTGCGAAAAAAGTCACTTTTTGCCCAAAAAGTATCTCTGAATGACTTGAAATTTTACACAGTAGTAGTCAACGTCGCCCTGAACAAGGATCCGTTGAAAATATTCACATATCTCTTAAGGAATAATTGAAATGAATTTTTTTAAATGAGGAAACGATCCATTTGCCCTGATGCACTTTGCACATGTGGTGGTTGAAAAAGCTTACAGCACCTGGTATTCCCAGGCGGTCTCCCATCCAAGTACTAACCAGGCCCGACCCTGCTTAGCTTCCGAGATCAGACGAGATCGGGCGTGTTCAGGGTGGTATGGCCGTAAGCGGAATAGTAGTCAACAAACACTCTATTTATGCTGATGCACTTTGACAGTGAGCTGACTTTGTTGCGAAAAAAGTCACTTTTTGCCCAAAAAGTATCTCTGAATGACTTGAAATTTTACACAGTAGTAGTCAACGTCGCCCTGAACAAGGATCCGTTGAAAATATTCACATATCTCTTAAGGAATAATTGAAATTAATTTTTTAAATGAGGAAACGATCCATTTGCCCTGATGCACTTTGCACATGTGGTGGTTGAAAAAGCTTACAGCACCTGGTATTCCCAGGCGGTCTCCCATCCAAGTACTAACCGGGCCCGACCCTGCTTAGCTTCCGAGATCAGACGAGATCGGGCGTGTTCAGGGTGGTATGGCCGTAAGCTGAATAGTAGTCAACAAACACTCTATTTATGCTGATGCACTTTGACAGTGAGCTGACTTTCTTCCGAAAAAAGTCACTTTTTGCCCAAAAAGTATCTCTGAATGACTTGAAATTTTACACAGTAGTAGTCAACGTCGCCCTGAACAAGGATCCGTTGAAAATATTCACATATCTCTTAAGGAATAATTGAAATGAATTTTTTTAAATGAGGAAACGATCCATTTGCCCTGATGCACTTTGCACATGTGGTGGTTGAAAAAGCTTACAGCACCTGGTATTCCCAGGCGGTCTCCCATCCAAGTACTAACCAGGCCCGACCCTGCTTAGCTTCCGAGATCAGACGAGATCGGGCGTGTTCAGGGTGGTATGGCCGTAAGCGGAATAGTAGTCAACAAACACTCTATTTATGCTGATGCACTTTGACAGTGAGCTGACTTTGTTGCGAAAAAAGTCACTTTTTGCCCAAAAAGTATCTCTGAATGACTTGAAATTTTACACAGTAGTAGTCAACGTCGCCCTGAACAAGGATCCGTTGAAAATATTCACATATCTCTTAAGGAATAATTGAAATGAATTTTTTAAATGAGGAAACGATCCATTTGCCCTGATGCACTTTGCACATGTGGTGGTTGAAAAAGCTTACAGCACCTGGTATTCCCAGGCGGTCTCCCATCCAAGTACTAACCGGGCCCGACCCTGCTTAGTTTCCGAGATCAGACAAGATCGGGCGTGTTCAGGGTGGTATGGCCGTAAGCGGAATAGTAGTCAACAAACACTCTATTTATGCTGATGCACTTTGACAGTGAGCTGACTTTGTTGCGAAAAAAGTCACTTTTTGCCCAAAAAGTATCTCTGAATGACTTGAAATTTTACACAGTAGTAGTCAACGTCGCCCTGAACAAGGATCCGTTGAAAATATTCACATATCTCTTAAGGAATAATTGAAATGATTTTTTTTAAATGAGGAAACGATCCATTTGCCCTGATGCATTTTGCACGTGGTGGTTGAAAAAGCTTACAGCACCTGGTATTCCCAGGCGGTCTCCCATCCAAGTACTAACCGGGCCCGACCCTGCTTAGCTTCCGAGATCAGACGAGATCGGGCGTGTTCAGGGTGGTATGGCCGTAAGCGGAATAGTAGTCAACAAACACTCTATTTATGCTGATGCACTTTGACAGTGAGCTGACTTTGTTGCGAAAAAAGTCACTTTTTGCCCAAAAAGTATCTCTGAATGACTTGAAATTTTACACAGTAGTAGTCAACGTTGCCCTGAACAAGGATCCGTTGAAAATATTCACATATCTCTTAAGGAATAATTGAAATGATTTTTTTTAAATGAGGAAACGATCCATTTGCCCTGATGCATTTTGCACGTGGTGGTTGAAAAAGCTTACAGCACCTGGTATTCCCAGGCGGTCTCCCATCCAAGTACTAACCGGGCCCGACCCTGCTTAGCTTCCGAGATCAGACGAGATCGGGCGTGTTCAGGGTGGTATGGCCGTAAGCTGAATAGTAGTCAACAAACACTCTATTTATGCTGATGCACTTTGACAGTGAGCTGACTTTCTTCCGAAAAAAGTCACTTTTTGCCCAAAAAGTATCTCTGAATGACTTGAAATTTTACACAGTAGTAGTCAACGTCGCCCTGAACAAGGATCCGTTGAAAATATTCACATATCTCTTAAGGAATAATTGAAATGAAATTTTTTAAATGAGGAAACGATCCATTTGCCCTGATGCACTTTGCACATGTGGTGGTTGAAAAAGCTTACAGCACCTGGTATTCCCAGGCGGTCTCCCATCCAAGTACTAACCAGGCCCGACCCTGCTTAGCTTCCGAGATCAGACGAGATCGGGCGTGTTCAGGGTGGTATGGCCGTAAGCGGAATAGTAGTCAACAAACACTCTATTTATGCTGATGCACTTTGACAGTGAGCTGACTTTGTTGCGAAAAAAGTCACTTTTTGCCCAAAAAGTATCTCTGAATGACTTGAAATTTTACACAGTAGTAGTCAACGTCGCCCTGAACAAGGATCCGTTGAAAATATTCACATATCTCTTAAGGAATAATTGAAATGATTTTTTTTAAATGAGGAAACGATCCATTTGCCCTGATGCATTTTGCACGTGGTGGTTGAAAAAGCTTACAGCACCTGGTATTCCCAGGCGGTCTCCCATCCAAGTACTAACCGGGCCCGACCCTGCTTAGCTTCCGAGATCAGACGAGATCGGGCGTGTTCAGGGTGGTATGGCCGTAAGCTGAATAGTAGTCAACAAACACTCTATTTATGCTGATGCACTTTGACAGTGAGCTGACTTTGTTGCGAAAAAAGTCACTTTTTGCCCAAAAAGTATCTCTGAATGACTTGAAATTTTACACAGTAGTAGTCAACGTCGCCCTGAACAAGGATCCGTTGAAAATATTCACATATCTCTTAAGGAATAATTGAAATGAATTTTTTTAAATGAGGAAACGATCCATTTGCCCTGATGCACTTTGCACATGTGGTGGTTGAAAAAGCTTACAGCACCTGGTATTCCCAGGCGGTCTCCCATCCAAGTACTAACCAGGCCCGACCCTGCTTAGCTTCCGAGATCAGACGAGATCGGGCGTGTTCAGGGTGGTATGGCCGTAAGCGGAATAGTAGTCAACAAACACTCTATTTATGCTGATGCACTTTGACAGTGAGCTGACTTTGTTGCGAAAAAAGTCACTTTTTGCCCAAAAAGTATCTCTGAATGACTTGAAATTTTACACAGTAGTAGTCAACGTCGCCCTGAACAAGGATCCGTTGAAAATATTCACATATCTCTTAAGGAATAATTGAAATGAATTTTTTAAATGAGGAAACGATCCATTTGCCCTGATGCACTTTGCACATGTGGTGGTTGAAAAAGCTTACAGCACCTGGTATTCCCAGGCGGTCTCCCATCCAAGTACTAACCGGGCCCGACCCTGCTTAGTTTCCGAGATCAGACAAGATCGGGCGTGTTCAGGGTGGTATGGCCGTAAGCGGAATAGTAGTCAACAAACACTCTATTTATGCTGATGCACTTTGACAGTGAGCTGACTTTGTTGCGAAAAAAGTCACTTTTTGCCCAAAAAGTATCTCTGAATGACTTGAAATTTTACACAGTAGTAGTCAACGTCGCCCTGAACAAGGATCCGTTGAAAATATTCACATATCTCTTAAGGAATAATTGAAATGATTTTTTTTAAATGAGGAAACGATCCATTTGCCCTGATGCATTTTGCACGTGGTGGTTGAAAAAGCTTACAGCACCTGGTATTCCCAGGCGGTCTCCCATCCAAGTACTAACCGGGCCCGACCCTGCTTAGCTTCCGAGATCAGACGAGATCGGGCGTGTTCAGGGTGGTATGGCCGTAAGCGGAATAGTAGTCAACAAACACTCTATTTATGCTGATGCACTTTGACAGTGAGCTGACTTTGTTGCGAAAAAAGTCACTTTTTGCCCAAAAAGTATCTCTGAATGACTTGAAATTTTACACAGTAGTAGTCAACGTTGCCCTGAACAAGGATCCGTTGAAAATATTCACATATCTCTTAAGGAATAATTGAAATGATTTTTTTTAAATGAGGAAACGATCCATTTGCCCTGATGCATTTTGCACGTGGTGGTTGAAAAAGCTTACAGCACCTGGTATTCCCAGGCGGTCTCCCATCCAAGTACTAACCGGGCCCGACCCTGCTTAGCTTCCGAGATCAGACGAGATCGGGCGTGTTCAGGGTGGTATGGCCGTAAGCTGAATAGTAGTCAACAAACACTCTATTTATGCTGATGCACTTTGACAGTGAGCTGACTTTCTTCCGAAAAAAGTCACTTTTTGCCCAAAAAGTATCTCTGAATGACTTGAAATTTTACACAGTAGTAGTCAACGTCGCCCTGAACAAGGATCCGTTGAAAATATTCACATATCTCTTAAGGAATAATTGAAATGAAATTTTTTAAATGAGGAAACGATCCATTTGCCCTGATGCACTTTGCACATGTGGTGGTTGAAAAAGCTTACAGCACCTGGTATTCCCAGGCGGTCTCCCATCCAAGTACTAACCAGGCCCGACCCTGCTTAGCTTCCGAGATCAGACGAGATCGGGCGTGTTCAGGGTGGTATGGCCGTAAGCGGAATAGTAGTCAACAAACACTCTATTTATGCTGATGCACTTTGACAGTGAGCTGACTTTGTTGCGAAAAAAGTCACTTTTTGCCCAAAAAGTATCTCTGAATGACTTGAAATTTTACACAGTAGTAGTCAACGTCGCCCTGAACAAGGATCCGTTGAAAATATTCACATATCTCTTAAGGAATAATTGAAATGATTTTTTTTAAATGAGGAAACGATCCATTTGCCCTGATGCATTTTGCACGTGGTGGTTGAAAAAGCTTACAGCACCTGGTATTCCCAGGCGGTCTCCCATCCAAGTACTAACCGGGCCCGACCCTGCTTAGCTTCCGAGATCAGACGAGATCGGGCGTGTTCAGGGTGGTATGGCCGTAAGCGGAATAGTAGTCAACAAACACTCTATTTATGCTGATGCACTTTGACAGTGAGCTGACTTTGTTGCGAAAAAAGTCACTTTTTGCCCAAAAAGTATCTCTGAATGACTTGAAATTTTACACAGTAGTAGTCAACGTCGCCCTGAACAAGGATCCGTTGAAAATATTCACATATCTCTTAAGGAATAATTGAAATGAATTTTTTAAATGAGGAAACGATCCATTTGCCCTGATGCACTTTGCACATGTGGTGGTTGAAAAAGCTTACAGCACCTGGTATTCCCAGGCGGTCTCCCATCCAAGTACTAACCGGGCCCGACCCTGCTTAGCTTCCGAGATCAGACGAGATCGGGCGTGTTCAGGGTGGTATGGCCGTAAGCTGAATAGTAGTCAACAAACACTCTATTTATGCTGATGCACTTTGACAGTGAGCTGACTTTCTTCCGAAAAAAGTCACTTTTTGCCCAAAAAGTATCTCTGAATGACTTGAAATTTTACACAGTAGTAGTCAACGTCGCCCTGAACAAGGATCCGTTGAAAATATTCACATATCTCTTAAGGAATAATTGAAATGAATTTTTTTAAATGAGGAAACGATCCATTTGCCCTGATGCACTTTGCACATGTGGTGGTTGAAAAAGCTTACAGCACCTGGTATTCCCAGGCGGTCTCCCATCCAAGTACTAACCAGGCCCGACCCTGCTTAGCTTCCGAGATCAGACGAGATCGGGCGTGTTCAGGGTGGTATGGCCGTAAGCGGAATAGTAGTCAACAAACACTCTATTTATGCTGATGCACTTTGACAGTGAGCTGACTTTGTTGCGAAAAAAGTCACTTTTTGCCCAAAAAGTATCTCTGAATGACTTGAAATTTTACACAGTAGTAGTCAACGTCGCCCTGAACAAGGATCCGTTGAAAATATTCACATATCTCTTAAGGAATAATTGAAATGAATTTTTTAAATGAGGAAACGATCCATTTGCCCTGATGCACTTTGCACATGTGGTGGTTGAAAAAGCTTACAGCACCTGGTATTCCCAGGCGGTCTCCCATCCAAGTACTAACCGGGCCCGACCCTGCTTAGTTTCCGAGATCAGACAAGATCGGGCGTGTTCAGGGTGGTATGGCCGTAAGCTGAATAGTAGTCAACAAACACTCTATTTATGCTGATGCACTTTGACAGTGAGCTGACTTTCTTCCGAAAAAAGTCACTTTTTGCCCAAAAAGTATCTCTGAATGACTTGAAATTTTACACAGTAGTAGTCAACGTCGCCCTGAACAAGGATCCGTTGAAAATATTCACATATCTCTTAAGGAATAATTGAAATGAATTTTTTTAAATGAGGAAACGATCCATTTGCCCTGATGCACTTTGCACATGTGGTGGTTGAAAAAGCTTACAGCACCTGGTATTCCCAGGCGGTCTCCCATCCAAGTACTAACCAGGCCCGACCCTGCTTAGCTTCCGAGATCAGACGAGATCGGGCGTGTTCAGGGTGGTATGGCCGTAAGCGGAATAGTAGTCAACAAACACTCTATTTATGCTGATGCACTTTGACAGTGAGCTGACTTTGTTGCGAAAAAAGTCACTTTTTGCCCAAAAAGTATCTCTGAATGACTTGAAATTTTACACAGTAGTAGTCAACGTCGCCCTGAACAAGGATCCGTTGAAAATATTCACATATCTCTTAAGGAATAATTGAAATGAATTTTTTAAATGAGGAAACGATCCATTTGCCCTGATGCACTTTGCACATGTGGTGGTTGAAAAAGCTTACAGCACCTGGTATTCCCAGGCGGTCTCCCATCCAAGTACTAACCGGGCCCGACCCTGCTTAGTTTCCGAGATCAGACAAGATCGGGCGTGTTCAGGGTGGTATGGCCGTAAGCGGAATAGTAGTCAACAAACACTCTATTTATGCTGATGCACTTTGACAGTGAGCTGACTTTGTTGCGAAAAAAGTCACTTTTTGCCCAAAAAGTATCTCTGAATGACTTGAAATTTTACACAGTAGTAGTCAACGTCGCCCTGAACAAGGATCCGTTGAAAATATTCACATATCTCTTAAGGAATAATTGAAATGATTTTTTTTAAATGAGGAAACGATCCATTTGCCCTGATGCATTTTGCACGTGGTGGTTGAAAAAGCTTACAGCACCTGGTATTCCCAGGCGGTCTCCCATCCAAGTACTAACCGGGCCCGACCCTGCTTAGCTTCCGAGATCAGACGAGATCGGGCGTGTTCAGGGTGGTATGGCCGTAAGCGGAATAGTAGTCAACAAACACTCTATTTATGCTGATGCACTTTGACAGTGAGCTGACTTTGTTGCGAAAAAAGTCACTTTTTGCCCAAAAAGTATCTCTGAATGACTTGAAATTTTACACAGTAGTAGTCAACGTTGCCCTGAACAAGGATCCGTTGAAAATATTCACATATCTCTTAAGGAATAATTGAAATGATTTTTTTAAATGAGGAAACGATCCATTTGCCCTGATGCATTTTGCACGTGGTGGTTGAAAAAGCTTACAGCACCTGGTATTCCCAGGCGGTCTCCCATCCAAGTACTAACCGGGCCCGACCCTGCTTAGCTTCCGAGATCAGACGAGATCGGGCGTGTTCAGGGTGGTATGGCCGTAAGCTGAATAGTAGTCAACAAACACTCTATTTATGCTGATGCACTTTGACAGTGAGCTGACTTTCTTCCGAAAAAAGTCACTTTTTGCCCAAAAAGTATCTCTGAATGACTTGAAATTTTACACAGTAGTAGTCAACGTCGCCCTGAACAAGGATCCGTTGAAAATATTCACATATCTCTTAAGGAATAATTGAAATGAATTTTTTTAAATGAGGAAACGATCCATTTGCCCTGATGCACTTTGCACATGTGGTGGTTGAAAAAGCTTACAGCACCTGGTATTCCCAGGCGGTCTCCCATCCAAGTACTAACCAGGCCCGACCCTGCTTAGCTTCCGAGATCAGACGAGATCGGGCGTGTTCAGGGTGGTATGGCCGTAAGCGGAATAGTAGTCAACAAACACTCTATTTATGCTGATGCACTTTGACAGTGAGCTGACTTTGTTGCGAAAAAAGTCACTTTTTGCCCAAAAAGTATCTCTGAATGACTTGAAATTTTACACAGTAGTAGTCAACGTCGCCCTGAACAAGGATCCGTTGAAAATATTCACATATCTCTTAAGGAATAATTGAAATGATTTTTTTTAAATGAGGAAACGATCCATTTGCCCTGATGCATTTTGCACGTGGTGGTTGAAAAAGCTTACAGCACCTGGTATTCCCAGGCGGTCTCCCATCCAAGTACTAACCGGGCCCGACCCTGCTTAGCTTCCGAGATCAGACGAGATCGGGCGTGTTCAGGGTGGTATGGCCGTAAGCGGAATAGTAGTCAACAAACACTCTATTTATGCTGATGCACTTTGACAGTGAGCTGACTTTGTTGCGAAAAAAGTCACTTTTTGCCCAAAAAGTATCTCTGAATGACTTGAAATTTTACACAGTAGTAGTCAACGTCGCCCTGAACAAGGATCCGTTGAAAATATTCACATATCTCTTAAGGAATAATTGAAATGAATTTTTTAAATGAGGAAACGATCCATTTGCCCTGATGCACTTTGCACATGTGGTGGTTGAAAAAGCTTACAGCACCTGGTATTCCCAGGCGGTCTCCCATCCAAGTACTAACCGGGCCCGACCCTGCTTAGCTTCCGAGATCAGACGAGATCGGGCGTGTTCAGGGTGGTATGGCCGTAAGCTGAATAGTAGTCAACAAACACTCTATTTATGCTGATGCACTTTGACAGTGAGCTGACTTTCTTCCGAAAAAAGTCACTTTTTGCCCAAAAAGTATCTCTGAATGACTTGAAATTTTACACAGTAGTAGTCAACGTCGCCCTGAACAAGGATCCGTTGAAAATATTCACATATCTCTTAAGGAATAATTGAAATGAATTTTTTTAAATGAGGAAACGATCCATTTGCCCTGATGCACTTTGCACATGTGGTGGTTGAAAAAGCTTACAGCACCTGGTATTCCCAGGCGGTCTCCGATCCAAGTACTAACCAGGCCCGACCCTGCTTAGCTTCCGAGATCAGACGAGATCGGGCGTGTTCAGGGTGGTATGGCCGTAAGCGGAATAGTAGTCAACAAACACTCTATTTATGCTGATGCACTTTGACAGTGAGCTGACTTTGTTGCGAAAAAAGTCACTTTTTGCCCAAAAAGTATCTCTGAATGACTTGAAATTTTACACAGTAGTAGTCAACGTCGCCCTGAACAAGGATCCGTTGAAAATATTCACATATCTCTTAAGGAATAATTGAAATGATTTTTTTTAAATGAGGAAACGATCCATTTGCCCTGATGCATTTTGCACGTGGTGGTTGAAAAAGCTTACAGCACCTGGTATTCCCAGGCGGTCTCCCATCCAAGTACTAACCGGGCCCGACCCTGCTTAGCTTCCGAGATCAGACGAGATCGGGCGTGTTCAGGGTGGTATGGCCGTAAGCGGAATAGTAGTCAACAAACACTCTATTTATGCTGATGCACTTTGACAGTGAGCTGACTTTGTTGCGAAAAAAGTCACTTTTTGCCCAAAAAGTATCTCTGAATGACTTGAAATTTTACACAGTAGTAGTCAACGTCGCCCTGAACAAGGATCCGTTGAAAATATTCACATATCTCTTAAGGAATAATTGAAATGAATTTTTTAAATGAGGAAACGATCCATTTGCCCTGATGCACTTTGCACATGTGGTGGTTGAAAAAGCTTACAGCACCTGGTATTCCCAGGCGGTCTCCCATCCAAGTACTAACCGGGCCCGACCCTGCTTAGCTTCCGAGATCAGACGAGATCGGGCGTGTTCAGGGTGGTATGGCCGTAAGCTGAATAGTAGTCAACAAACACTCTATTTATGCTGATGCACTTTGACAGTGAGCTGACTTTCTTCCGAAAAAAGTCACTTTTTGCCCAAAAAGTATCTCTGAATGACTTGAAATTTTACACAGTAGTAGTCAACGTCGCCCTGAACAAGGATCCGTTGAAAATATTCACATATCTCTTAAGGAATAATTGAAATGAATTTTTTTAAATGAGGAAACGATCCATTTGCCCTGATGCACTTTGCACATGTGGTGGTTGAAAAAGCTTACAGCACCTGGTATTCCCAGGCGGTCTCCGATCCAAGTACTAACCAGGCCCGACCCTGCTTAGCTTCCGAGATCAGACGAGATCGGGCGTGTTCAGGGTGGTATGGCCGTAAGCGGAATAGTAGTCAACAAACACTCTATTTATGCTGATGCACTTTGACAGTGAGCTGACTTTGTTGCGAAAAAAGTCACTTTTTGCCCAAAAAGTATCTCTGAATGACTTGAAATTTTACACAGTAGTAGTCAACGTCGCCCTGAACAAGGATCCGTTGAAAATATTCACATATCTCTTAAGGAATAATTGAAATGATTTTTTTTAAATGAGGAAACGATCCATTTGCCCTGATGCATTTTGCACGTGGTGGTTGAAAAAGCTTACAGCACCTGGTATTCCCAGGCGGTCTCCCATCCAAGTACTAACCGGGCCCGACCCTGCTTAGCTTCCGAGATCAGACGAGATCGGGCGTGTTCAGGGTGGTATGGCCGTAAGCGGAATAGTAGTCAACAAACACTCTATTTATGCTGATGCACTTTGACAGTGAGCTGACTTTGTTGCGAAAAAAGTCACTTTTTGCCCAAAAAGTATCTCTGAATGACTTGAAATTTTACACAGTAGTAGTCAACGTCGCCCTGAACAAGGATCCGTTGAAAATATTCACATATCTCTTAAGGAATAATTGAAATGAATTTTTTAAATGAGGAAACGATCCATTTGCCCTGATGCACTTTGCACATGTGGTGGTTGAAAAAGCTTACAGCACCTGGTATTCCCAGGCGGTCTCCCATCCAAGTACTAACCGGGCCCGACCCTGCTTAGCTTCCGAGATCAGACGAGATCGGGCGTGTTCAGGGTGGTATGGCCGTAAGCTGAATAGTAGTCAACAAACACTCTATTTATGCTGATGCACTTTGACAGTGAGCTGACTTTCTTCCGAAAAAAGTCACTTTTTGCCCAAAAAGTATCTCTGAATGACTTGAAATTTTACACAGTAGTAGTCAACGTCGCCCTGAACAAGGATCCGTTGAAAATATTCACATATCTCTTAAGGAATAATTGAAATGAATTTTTTTAAATGAGGAAACGATCCATTTGCCCTGATGCACTTTGCACATGTGGTGGTTGAAAAAGCTTACAGCACCTGGTATTCCCAGGCGGTCTCCGATCCAAGTACTAACCAGGCCCGACCCTGCTTAGCTTCCGAGATCAGACGAGATCGGGCGTGTTCAGGGTGGTATGGCCGTAAGCGGAATAGTAGTCAACAAACACTCTATTTATGCTGATGCACTTTGACAGTGAGCTGACTTTGTTGCGAAAAAAGTCACTTTTTGCCCAAAAAGTATCTCTGAATGACTTGAAATTTTACACAGTAGTAGTCAACGTCGCCCTGAACAAGGATCCGTTGAAAATATTCACATATCTCTTAAGGAATAATTGAAATGAATTTTTTAAATGAGGAAACGATCCATTTGCCCTGATGCACTTTGCACATGTGGTGGTTGAAAAAGCTTACAGCACCTGGTATTCCCAGGCGGTCTCCCATCCAAGTACTAACCGGGCCCGACCCTGCTTAGTTTCCGAGATCAGACAAGATCGGGCGTGTTCAGGGTGGTATGGCCGTAAGCGGAATAGTAGTCAACAAACACTCTATTTATGCTGATGCACTTTGACAGTGAGCTGACTTTGTTGCGAAAAAAGTCACTTTTTGCCCAAAAAGTATCTCTGAATGACTTGAAATTTTACACAGTAGTAGTCAACGTCGCCCTGAACAAGGATCCGTTGAAAATATTCACATATCTCTTAAGGAATAATTGAAATGATTTTTTTTAAATGAGGAAACGATCCATTTGCCCTGATGCATTTTGCACGTGGTGGTTGAAAAAGCTTACAGCACCTGGTATTCCCAGGCGGTCTCCCATCCAAGTACTAACCGGGCCCGACCCTGCTTAGCTTCCGAGATCAGACGAGATCGGGCGTGTTCAGGGTGGTATGGCCGTAAGCGGAATAGTAGTCAACAAACACTCTATTTATGCTGATGCACTTTGACAGTGAGCTGACTTTGTTGCGAAAAAAGTCACTTTTTGCCCAAAAAGTATCTCTGAATGACTTGAAATTTTACACAGTAGTAGTCAACGTCGCCCTGAACAAGGATCCGTTGAAAATATTCACATATCTCTTAAGGAATAATTGAAATGATTTTTTTTAAATGAGGAAACGATCCATTTGCCCTGATGCATTTTGCACATGTGGTGGTTGAAAAAGCTTACAGCACCTGGTATTCCCAGGCGGTCTCCCATCCAAGTACTAACCGGGCCCGACCCTGCTTAGCTTCCGAGATCAGACGAGATCGGGCGTGTTCAGGGTGGTATGGCCGTAAGCTGAATAGTAGTCAACAAACACTCTATTTATGCTGATGCACTTTGACAGTGAGCTGACTTTCTTCCGAAAAAAGTCACTTTTTGCCCAAAAAGTATCTCTGAATGACTTGAAATTTTACACAGTAGTAGTCAACGTCGCCCTGAACAAGGATCCGTTGAAAATATTCACATATCTCTTAAGGAATAATTGAAATGAATTTTTTTAAATGAGGAAACGATCCATTTGCCCTGATGCACTTTGCACATTTGGTGGTTGAAAAAGCTTACAGCACCTGGTATTCCCAGGCGGTCTCCCATCCAAGTACTAACCAGGCCCGACCCTGCTTAGCTTCCGAGATCAGACGAGATCGGGCGTGTTCAGGGTGGTATGGCCGTAAGCGGAATAGTAGTCAACAAACACTCTATTTATGCTGATGCACTTTGACAGTGAGCTGACTTTGTTGCGAAAAAAGTCACTTTTTGCCCAAAAAGTATCTCTGAATGACTTGAAATTTTACACAGTAGTAGTCAACGTCGCCCTGAACAAGGATCCGTTGAAAATATTCACATATCTCTTAAGGAATAATTGAAATGATTTTTTTTAAATGAGGAAACGATCCATTTGCCCTGATGCATTTTGCACGTGGTGGTTGAAAAAGCTTACAGCACCTGGTATTCCCAGGCGGTCTCCCATCCAAGTACTAACCGGGCCCGACCCTGCTTAGCTTCCGAGATCAGACGAGATCGGGCGTGTTCAGGGTGGTATGGCCGTAAGCGGAATAGTAGTCAACAAACACTCTATTTATGCTGATGCACTTTGACAGTGAGCTGACTTTGTTGCGAAAAAAGTCACTTTTTGCCCAAAAAGTATCTCTGAATGACTTGAAATTTTACACAGTAGTAGTCAACGTCGCCCTGAACAAGGATCCGTTGAAAATATTCACATATCTCTTAAGGAATAATTGAAATGATTTTTTTTAAATGAGGAAACGATCCATTTGCCCTGATGCATTTTGCACATGTGGTGGTTGAAAAAGCTTACAGCACCTGGTATTCCCAGGCGGTCTCCCATCCAAGTACTAACCGGGCCCGACCCTGCTTAGCTTCCGAGATCAGACGAGATCGGGCGTGTTCAGGGTGGTATGGCCGTAAGCTGAATAGTAGTCAACAAACACTCTATTTATGCTGATGCACTTTGACAGTGAGCTGACTTTCTTCCGAAAAAAGTCACTTTTTGCCCAAAAAGTATCTCTGAATGACTTGAAATTTTACACAGTAGTAGTCAACGTCGCCCTGAACAAGGATCCGTTGAAAATATTCACATATCTCTTAAGGAATAATTGAAATGAATTTTTTTAAATGAGGAAACGATCCATTTGCCCTGATGCACTTTGCACATTTGGTGGTTGAAAAAGCTTACAGCACCTGGTATTCCCAGGCGGTCTCCCATCCAAGTACTAACCAGGCCCGACCCTGCTTAGCTTCCGAGATCAGACGAGATCGGGCGTGTTCAGGGTGGTATGGCCGTAAGCGGAATAGTAGTCAACAAACACTCTATTTATGCTGATGCACTTTGACAGTGAGCTGACTTTGTTGCGAAAAAAGTCACTTTTTGCCCAAAAAGTATCTCTGAATGACTTGAAATTTTACACAGTAGTAGTCAACGTCGCCCTGAACAAGGATCCGTTGAAAATATTCACATATCTCTTAAGGAATAATTGAAATGATTTTTTTTAAATGAGGAAACGATCCATTTGCCCTGATGCATTTTGCACGTGGTGGTTGAAAAAGCTTACAGCACCTGGTATTCCCAGGCGGTCTCCCATCCAAGTACTAACCGGGCCCGACCCTGCTTAGCTTCCGAGATCAGACGAGATCGGGCGTGTTCAGGGTGGTATGGCCGTAAGCGGAATAGTAGTCAACAAACACTCTATTTATGCTGATGCACTTTGACAGTGAGCTGACTTTGTTGCGAAAAAAGTCACTTTTTGCCCAAAAAGTATCTCTGAATGACTTGAAATTTTACACAGTAGTAGTCAACGTCGCCCTGAACAAGGATCCGTTGAAAATATTCACATATCTCTTAAGGAATAATTGAAATGATTTTTTTTAAATGAGGAAACGATCCATTTGCCCTGATGCATTTTGCACATGTGGTGGTTGAAAAAGCTTACAGCACCTGGTATTCCCAGGCGGTCTCCCATCCAAGTACTAACCGGGCCCGACCCTGCTTAGCTTCCGAGATCAGACGAGATCGGGCGTGTTCAGGGTGGTATGGCCGTAAGCTGAATAGTAGTCAACAAACACTCTATTTATGCTGATGCACTTTGACAGTGAGCTGACTTTCTTCCGAAAAAAGTCACTTTTTGCCCAAAAAGTATCTCTGAATGACTTGAAATTTTACACAGTAGTAGTCAACGTCGCCCTGAACAAGGATCCGTTGAAAATATTCACATATCTCTTAAGGAATAATTGAAATGAATTTTTTTAAATGAGGAAACGATCCATTTGCCCTGATGCACTTTGCACATTTGGTGGTTGAAAAAGCTTACAGCACCTGGTATTCCCAGGCGGTCTCCCATCCAAGTACTAACCAGGCCCGACCCTGCTTAGCTTCCGAGATCAGACGAGATCGGGCGTGTTCAGGGTGGTATGGCCGTAAGCGGAATAGTAGTCAACAAACACTCTATTTATGCTGATGCACTTTGACAGTGAGCTGACTTTGTTGCGAAAAAAGTCACTTTTTGCCCAAAAAGTATCTCTGAATGACTTGAAATTTTACACAGTAGTAGTCAACGTCGCCCTGAACAAGGATCCGTTGAAAATATTCACATATCTCTTAAGGAATAATTGAAATGATTTTTTTTAAATGAGGAAACGATCCATTTGCCCTGATGCATTTTGCACGTGGTGGTTGAAAAAGCTTACAGCACCTGGTATTCCCAGGCGGTCTCCCATCCAAGTACTAACCGGGCCCGACCCTGCTTAGCTTCCGAGATCAGACGAGATCGCGCGTGTTCAGGGTGGTATGGCCGTAAGCGGAATAGTAGTCAACAAACACTCTATTTATGCTGATGCACTTTGACAGTGAGCTGACTTTGTTGCGAAAAAAGTCACTTTTTGCCCAAAAAGTATCTCTGAATGACTTGAAATTTTACACAGTAGTAGTCAACGTCGCCCTGAACAAGGATCCGTTGAAAATATTCACATATCTCTTAAGGAATAATTGAAATGATTTTTTTTAAATGAGGAAACGATCCATTTGCCCTGATGCATTTTGCACATGTGGTGGTTGAAAAAGCTTACAGCACCTGGTATTCCCAGGCGGTCTCCCATCCAAGTACTAACCGGGCCCGACCCTGCTTAGCTTCCGAGATCAGACGAGATCGGGCGTGTTCAGGGTGGTATGGCCGTAAGCTGAATAGTAGTCAACAAACACTCTATTTATGCTGATGCACTTTGACAGTGAGCTGACTTTGTTGCGAAAAAAGTCACTTTTTGCCCAAAAAGTATCTCTGAATGACTTGAAATTTTACACAGTAGTAGTCAACGTCGCCCTGAACAAGGATCCGTTGAAAATATTCACATATCTCTTAAGGAATAATTGAAATGATTTTTTTTAAATGAGGAAACGATCCATTTGCCCTGATGCATTTTGCACGTGGTGGTTGAAAAAGCTTACAGCACCTGGTATTCCCAGGCGGTCTCCCATCCAAGTACTAACCGGGCCCGACCCTGCTTAGCTTCCGAGATCAGACGAGATCGGGCGTGTTCAGGGTGGTATGGCCGTAAGCGGAATAGTAGTCAACAAACACTCTATTTATGCTGATGCACTTTGACAGTGAGCTGACTTTGTTGCGAAAAAAGTCACTTTTTGCCCAAAAAGTATCTCTGAATGACTTGAAATTTTACACAGTAGTAGTCAACGTCGCCCTGAACAAGGATCCGTTGAAAATATTCACATATCTCTTAAGGAATAATTGAAATGATTTTTTTTAAATGAGGAAACGATCCATTTGCCCTGATGCATTTTGCACATGTGGTGGTTGAAAAAGCTTACAGCACCTGGTATTCCCAGGCGGTCTCCCATCCAAGTACTAACCGGGCCCGACCCTGCTTAGCTTCCGAGATCAGACGAGATCGGGCGTGTTCAGGGTGGTATGGCCGTAAGCTGAATAGTAGTCAACAAACACTCTATTTATGCTGATGCACTTTGACAGTGAGCTGACTTTCTTCCGAAAAAAGTCACTTTTTGCCCAAAAAGTATCTCTGAATGACTTGAAATTTTACACAGTAGTAGTCAACGTCGCCCTGAACAAGGATCCGTTGAAAATATTCACATATCTCTTAAGGAATAATTGAAATGAATTTTTTTAAATGAGGAAACGATCCATTTGCCCTGATGCACTTTGCACATTTGGTGGTTGAAAAAGCTTACAGCACCTGGTATTCCCAGGCGGTCTCCCATCCAAGTACTAACCAGGCCCGACCCTGCTTAGCTTCCGAGATCAGACGAGATCGGGCGTGTTCAGGGTGGTATGGCCGTAAGCGGAATAGTAGTCAACAAACACTCTATTTATGCTGATGCACTTTGACAGTGAGCTGACTTTGTTGCGAAAAAAGTCACTTTTTGCCCAAAAAGTATCTCTGAATGACTTGAAATTTTACACAGTAGTAGTCAACGTCGCCCTGAACAAGGATCCGTTGAAAATATTCACATATCTCTTAAGGAATAATTGAAATGATTTTTTTTAAATGAGGAAACGATCCATTTGCCCTGATGCATTTTGCACGTGGTGGTTGAAAAAGCTTACAGCACCTGGTATTCCCAGGCGGTCTCCCATCCAAGTACTAACCGGGCCCGACCCTGCTTAGCTTCCGAGATCAGACGAGATCGGGCGTGTTCAGGGTGGTATGGCCGTAAGCGGAATAGTAGTCAACAAACACTCTATTTATGCTGATGCACTTTGACAGTGAGCTGACTTTGTTGCGAAAAAAGTCACTTTTTGCCCAAAAAGTATCTCTGAATGACTTGAAATTTTACACAGTAGTAGTCAACGTCGCCCTGAACAAGGATCCGTTGAAAATATTCACATATCTCTTAAGGAATAATTGAAATGATTTTTTTTAAATGAGGAAACGATCCATTTGCCCTGATGCATTTTGCACATGTGGTGGTTGAAAAAGCTTACAGCACCTGGTATTCCCAGGCGGTCTCCCATCCAAGTACTAACCGGGCCCGACCCTGCTTAGCTTCCGAGATCAGACGAGATCGGGCGTGTTCAGGGTGGTATGGCCGTAAGCTGAATAGTAGTCAACAAACACTCTATTTATGCTGATGCACTTTGACAGTGAGCTGACTTTCTTCCGAAAAAAGTCACTTTTTGCCCAAAAAGTATCTCTGAATGACTTGAAATTTTACACAGTAGTAGTCAACGTCGCCCTGAACAAGGATCCGTTGAAAATATTCACATATCTCTTAAGGAATAATTGAAATGAATTTTTTTAAATGAGGAAACGATCCATTTGCCCTGATGCACTTTGCACATTTGGTGGTTGAAAAAGCTTACAGCACCTGGTATTCCCAGGCGGTCTCCCATCCAAGTACTAACCAGGCCCGACCCTGCTTAGCTTCCGAGATCAGACGAGATCGGGCGTGTTCAGGGTGGTATGGCCGTAAGCGGAATAGTAGTCAACAAACACTCTATTTATGCTGATGCACTTTGACAGTGAGCTGACTTTGTTGCGAAAAAAGTCACTTTTTGCCCAAAAAGTATCTCTGAATGACTTGAAATTTTACACAGTAGTAGTCAACGTCGCCCTGAACAAGGATCCGTTGAAAATATTCACATATCTCTTAAGGAATAATTGAAATGATTTTTTTTAAATGAGGAAACGATCCATTTGCCCTGATGCATTTTGCACGTGGTGGTTGAAAAAGCTTACAGCACCTGGTATTCCCAGGCGGTCTCCCATCCAAGTACTAACCGGGCCCGACCCTGCTTAGCTTCCGAGATCAGACGAGATCGCGCGTGTTCAGGGTGGTATGGCCGTAAGCGGAATAGTAGTCAACAAACACTCTATTTATGCTGATGCACTTTGACAGTGAGCTGACTTTGTTGCGAAAAAAGTCACTTTTTGCCCAAAAAGTATCTCTGAATGACTTGAAATTTTACACAGTAGTAGTCAACGTCGCCCTGAACAAGGATCCGTTGAAAATATTCACATATCTCTTAAGGAATAATTGAAATGATTTTTTTTAAATGAGGAAACGATCCATTTGCCCTGATGCATTTTGCACATGTGGTGGTTGAAAAAGCTTACAGCACCTGGTATTCCCAGGCGGTCTCCCATCCAAGTACTAACCGGGCCCGACCCTGCTTAGCTTCCGAGATCAGACGAGATCGGGCGTGTTCAGGGTGGTATGGCCGTAAGCTGAATAGTAGTCAACAAACACTCTATTTATGCTGATGCACTTTGACAGTGAGCTGACTTTCTTCCGAAAAAAGTCACTTTTTGCCCAAAAAGTATCTCTGAATGACTTGAAATTTTACACAGTAGTAGTCAACGTCGCCCTGAACAAGGATCCGTTGAAAATATTCACATATCTCTTAAGGAATAATTGAAATGAATTTTTTTAAATGAGGAAACGATCCATTTGCCCTGATGCACTTTGCACATTTGGTGGTTGAAAAAGCTTACAGCACCTGGTATTCCCAGGCGGTCTCCCATCCAAGTACTAACCAGGCCCGACCCTGCTTAGCTTCCGAGATCAGACGAGATCGGGCGTGTTCAGGGTGGTATGGCCGTAAGCGGAATAGTAGTCAACAAACACTCTATTTATGCTGATGCACTTTGACAGTGAGCTGACTTTGTTGCGAAAAAAGTCACTTTTTGCCCAAAAAGTATCTCTGAATGACTTGAAATTTAACACAGTAGTAGTCAACGTCGCCCTGAACAAGGATCCGTTGAAAATATTCACATATCTCTTAAGGAATAATTGAAATGAATTTTTTTAAATGAGGAAACGATCCATTTGCCCTGATGCACTTTGCACATGTGGTGGTTGAAAAAGCTTACAGCACCTGGTATTCCCAGGCGGTCTCCCATCCAAGTACTAACCAGGCCCGACCCTGCTTAGCTTCCGAGATCAGACGAGATCGGGCGTGTTCAGGGTGGTATGGCCGTAAGCGGAATAGTAGTCAACAAACACTCTATTTATGCTGATGCACTTTGACAGTGAGCTGACTTTGTTGCGAAAAAAGTCACTTTTTGCCCAAAAAGTATCTCTGAATGACTTGAAATTTTACACAGTAGTAGTCAACGTCGCCCTGAACAAGGATCCGTTGAAAATATTCACATATCTCTTAAGGAATAATTGAAATGAATTTTTTTAAATGAGGAAACGATCCATTTGCCCTGATGCACTTTGCACATGTGGTGGTTGAAAAAGCTTACAGCACCTGGTATTCCCAGGCGGTCTCCCATCCAAGTACTAACCAGGCCCGACCCTGCTTAGCTTCCGAGATCAGACGAGATCGGGCGTGTTCAGGGTGGTATGGCCGTAAGCGGAATAGTAGTCAACAAACACTCTATTTATGCTGATGCACTTTGACAGTGAGCTGACTTTGTTGCGAAAAAAGTCACTTTTTGCCCAAAAAGTATCTCTGAATGACTTGAAATTTTACACAGTAGTAGTCAACGTCGCCCTGAACAAGGATCCGTTGAAAATATTCACATATCTCTTAAGGAATAATTGAAATGATTTTTTTTAAATGAGGAAACGATCCATTTGCCCTGATGCATTTTGCACGTGGTGGTTGAAAAAGCTTACAGCACCTGGTATTCCCAGGCGGTCTCCCATCCAAGTACTAACCGGGCCCGACCCTGCTTAGCTTCCGAGATCAGACGAGATCGGGCGTGTTCAGGGTGGTATGGCCGTAAGCGGAATAGTAGTCAACAAACACTCTATTTATGCTGATGCACTTTGACAGTGAGCTGACTTTGTTGCGAAAAAAGTCACTTTTTGCCCAAAAAGTATCTCTGAATGACTTGAAATTTTACACAGTAGTAGTCAACGTCGCCCTGAACAAGGATCCGTTGAAAATATTCACATATCTCTTAAGGAATAATTGAAATGAATTTTTTAAATGAGGAAACGATCCATTTGCCCTGATGCACTTTGCACATGTGGTGGTTGAAAAAGCTTACAGCACCTGGTATTCCCAGGCGGTCTCCCATCCAAGTACTAACCGGGCCCGACCCTGCTTAGCTTCCGAGATCAGACGAGATCGGGCGTGTTCAGGGTGGTATGGCCGTAAGCTGAATAGTAGTCAACAAACACTCTATTTATGCTGATGCACTTTGACAGTGAGCTGACTTTCTTCCGAAAAAAGTCACTTTTTGCCCAAAAAGTATCTCTGAATGACTTGAAATTTTACACAGTAGTAGTCAACGTCGCCCTGAACAAGGATCCGTTGAAAATATTCACATATCTCTTAAGGAATAATTGAAATGAATTTTTTTAAATGAGGAAACGATCCATTTGCCCTGATGCACTTTGCACATGTGGTGGTTGAAAAAGCTTACAGCACCTGGTATTCCCAGGCGGTCTCCGATCCAAGTACTAACCAGGCCCGACCCTGCTTAGCTTCCGAGATCAGACGAGATCGGGCGTGTTCAGGGTGGTATGGCCGTAAGCGGAATAGTAGTCAACAAACACTCTATTTATGCTGATGCACTTTGACAGTGAGCTGACTTTGTTGCGAAAAAAGTCACTTTTTGCCCAAAAAGTATCTCTGAATGACTTGAAATTTTACACAGTAGTAGTCAACGTCGCCCTGAACAAGGATCCGTTGAAAATATTCACATATCTCTTAAGGAATAATTGAAATGAATTTTTTAAATGAGGAAACGATCCATTTGCCCTGATGCACTTTGCACATGTGGTGGTTGAAAAAGCTTACAGCACCTGGTATTCCCAGGCGGTCTCCCATCCAAGTACTAACCGGGCCCGACCCTGCTTAGTTTCCGAGATCAGACAAGATCGGGCGTGTTCAGGGTGGTATGGCCGTAAGCGGAATAGTAGTCAACAAACACTCTATTTATGCTGATGCACTTTGACAGTGAGCTGACTTTGTTGCGAAAAAAGTCACTTTTTGCCCAAAAAGTATCTCTGAATGACTTGAAATTTTACACAGTAGTAGTCAACGTCGCCCTGAACAAGGATCCGTTGAAAATATTCACATATCTCTTAAGGAATAATTGAAATGATTTTTTTTAAATGAGGAAACGATCCATTTGCCCTGATGCATTTTGCACGTGGTGGTTGAAAAAGCTTACAGCACCTGGTATTCCCAGGCGGTCTCCCATCCAAGTACTAACCGGGCCCGACCCTGCTTAGCTTCCGAGATCAGACGAGATCGGGCGTGTTCAGGGTGGTATGGCCGTAAGCGGAATAGTAGTCAACAAACACTCTATTTATGCTGATGCACTTTGACAGTGAGCTGACTTTGTTGCGAAAAAAGTCACTTTTTGCCCAAAAAGTATCTCTGAATGACTTGAAATTTTACACAGTAGTAGTCAACGTCGCCCTGAACAAGGATCCGTTGAAAATATTCACATATCTCTTAAGGAATAATTGAAATGATTTTTTTTAAATGAGGAAACGATCCATTTGCCCTGATGCATTTTGCACATGTGGTGGTTGAAAAAGCTTACAGCACCTGGTATTCCCAGGCGGTCTCCCATCCAAGTACTAACCGGGCCCGACCCTGCTTAGCTTCCGAGATCAGACGAGATCGGGCGTGTTCAGGGTGGTATGGCCGTAAGCTGAATAGTAGTCAACAAACACTCTATTTATGCTGATGCACTTTGACAGTGAGCTGACTTTCTTCCGAAAAAAGTCACTTTTTGCCCAAAAAGTATCTCTGAATGACTTGAAATTTTACACAGTAGTAGTCAACGTCGCCCTGAACAAGGATCCGTTGAAAATATTCACATATCTCTTAAGGAATAATTGAAATGAATTTTTTTAAATGAGGAAACGATCCATTTGCCCTGATGCACTTTGCACATTTGGTGGTTGAAAAAGCTTACAGCACCTGGTATTCCCAGGCGGTCTCCCATCCAAGTACTAACCAGGCCCGACCCTGCTTAGCTTCCGAGATCAGACGAGATCGGGCGTGTTCAGGGTGGTATGGCCGTAAGCGGAATAGTAGTCAACAAACACTCTATTTATGCTGATGCACTTTGACAGTGAGCTGACTTTGTTGCGAAAAAAGTCACTTTTTGCCCAAAAAGTATCTCTGAATGACTTGAAATTTAACACAGTAGTAGTCAACGTCGCCCTGAACAAGGATCCGTTGAAAATATTCACATATCTCTTAAGGAATAATTGAAATGAATTTTTTTAAATGAGGAAACGATCCATTTGCCCTGATGCACTTTGCACATGTGGTGGTTGAAAAAGCTTACAGCACCTGGTATTCCCAGGCGGTCTCCCATCCAAGTACTAACCAGGCCCGACCCTGCTTAGCTTCCGAGATCAGACGAGATCGGGCGTGTTCAGGGTGGTATGGCCGTAAGCGGAATAGTAGTCAACAAACACTCTATTTATGCTGATGCACTTTGACAGTGAGCTGACTTTGTTGCGAAAAAAGTCACTTTTTGCCCAAAAAGTATCTCTGAATGACTTGAAATTTTACACAGTAGTAGTCAACGTCGCCCTGAACAAGGATCCGTTGAAAATATTCACATATCTCTTAAGGAATAATTGAAATGATTTTTTTTAAATGAGGAAACGATCCATTTGCCCTGATGCATTTTGCACGTGGTGGTTGAAAAAGCTTACAGCACCTGGTATTCCCAGGCGGTCTCCCATCCAAGTACTAACCGGGCCCGACCCTGCTTAGCTTCCGAGATCAGACGAGATCGGGCGTGTTCAGGGTGGTATGGCCGTAAGCGGAATAGTAGTCAACAAACACTCTATTTATGCTGATGCACTTTGACAGTGAGCTGACTTTGTTGCGAAAAAAGTCACTTTTTGCCCAAAAAGTATCTCTGAATGACTTGAAATTTTACACAGTAGTAGTCAACGTCGCCCTGAACAAGGATCCGTTGAAAATATTCACATATCTCTTAAGGAATAATTGAAATGAATTTTTTAAATGAGGAAACGATCCATTTGCCCTGATGCACTTTGCACATGTGGTGGTTGAAAAAGCTTACAGCACCTGGTATTCCCAGGCGGTCTCCCATCCAAGTACTAACCGGGCCCGACCCTGCTTAGCTTCCGAGATCAGACGAGATCGGGCGTGTGTTCAGGGTGGTATGGCCGTAAGCTGAATAGTAGTCAACAAACACTCTATTTATGCTGATGCACTTTGACAGTGAGCTGACTTTCTTCCGAAAAAAGTCACTTTTTGCCCAAAAAGTATCTCTGAATGACTTGAAATTTTACACAGTAGTAGTCAACGTCGCCCTGAACAAGGATCCGTTGAAAATATTCACATATCTCTTAAGGAATAATTGAAATGAATTTTTTAAATGAGGAAACGATCCATTTGCCCTGATGCACTTTGCACATGTGGTGGTTGAAAAAGCTTACAGCACCTGGTATTCCCAGGCGGTCTCCCATCCAAGTACTAACCGGGCCCGACCCTGCTTAGTTTCCGAGATCAGACAAGATCGGGCGTGTTCAGGGTGGTATGGCCGTAAGCGGAATAGTAGTCAACAAACACTCTATTTATGCTGATGCACTTTGACAGTGAGCTGACTTTGTTGCGAAAAAAGTCACTTTTTGCCCAAAAAGTATCTCTGAATGACTTGAAATTTTACACAGTAGTAGTCAACGTCGCCCTGAACAAGGATCCGTTGAAAATATTCACATATCTCTTAAGGAATAATTGAAATGATTTTTTTAAATGAGGAAACGATCCATTTGCCCTGATGCATTTTGCACGTGGTGGTTGAAAAAGCTTACAGCACCTGGTATTCCCAGGCGGTCTCCCATCCAAGTACTAACCGGGCCCGACCCTGCTTAGCTTCCGAGATCAGACGAGATCGGGCGTGTTCAGGGTGGTATGGCCGTAAGCGGAATAGTAGTCAACAAACACTCTATTTATGCTGATGCACTTTGACAGTGAGCTGACTTTGTTGCGAAAAAAGTCACTTTTTGCCCAAAAAGTATCTCTGAATGACTTGAAATTTTACACAGTAGTAGTCAACGTCGCCCTGAACAAGGATCCGTTGAAAATATTCACATATCTCTTAAGGAATAATTGAAATGATTTTTTTTAAATGAGGAAACGATCCATTTGCCCTGATGCATTTTGCACATGTGGTGGTTGAAAAAGCTTACAGCACCTGGTATTCCCAGGCGGTCTCCCATCCAAGTACTAACCGGGCCCGACCCTGCTTAGCTTCCGAGATCAGACGAGATCGGGCGTGTTCAGGGTGGTATGGCCGTAAGCTGAATAGTAGTCAACAAACACTCTATTTATGCTGATGCACTTTGACAGTGAGCTGACTTTCTTCCGAAAAAAGTCACTTTTTGCCCAAAAAGTATCTCTGAATGACTTGAAATTTTACACAGTAGTAGTCAACGTCGCCCTGAACAAGGATCCGTTGAAAATATTCACATATCTCTTAAGGAATAATTGAAATGAATTTTTTTAAATGAGGAAACGATCCATTTGCCCTGATGCACTTTGCACATTTGGTGGTTGAAAAAGCTTACAGCACCTGGTATTCCCAGGCGGTCTCCCATCCAAGTACTAACCAGGCCCGACCCTGCTTAGCTTCCGAGATCAGACGAGATCGGGCGTGTTCAGGGTGGTATGGCCGTAAGCGGAATAGTAGTCAACAAACACTCTATTTATGCTGATGCACTTTGACAGTGAGCTGACTTTGTTGCGAAAAAAGTCACTTTTTGCCCAAAAAGTATCTCTGAATGACTTGAAATTTAACACAGTAGTAGTCAACGTCGCCCTGAACAAGGATCCGTTGAAAATATTCACATATCTCTTAAGGAATAATTGAAATGAATTTTTTTAAATGAGGAAACGATCCATTTGCCCTGATGCACTTTGCACATGTGGTGGTTGAAAAAGCTTACAGCACCTGGTATTCCCAGGCGGTCTC
The DNA here is from genome assembly GCF_963457635.1 of Microchirus variegatus. Classification (NCBI taxonomy): domain Eukaryota; kingdom Metazoa; phylum Chordata; class Actinopteri; order Pleuronectiformes; family Soleidae; genus Microchirus; species Microchirus variegatus. Next base: position 30,060 of record NW_028154636.1, on the reverse strand, counting down.
CCATCCAAGTACTAACCAGGCCCGACCCTGCTTAGCTTCCGAGATCAGACGAGATCGGGCGTGTTCAGGGTGGTATGGCCGTAAGCGGAATAGTAGTCAACAAACACTCTATTTATGCTGATGCACTTTGACAGTGAGCTGACTTTGTTGCGAAAAAAGTCACTTTTTGCCCAAAAAGTATCTCTGAATGACTTGAAATTTTACACAGTAGTAGTCAACGTCGCCCTGAACAAGGATCCGTTGAAAATATTCACATATCTCTTAAGGAATAATTGAAATGATTTTTTTTAAATGAGGAAACGATCCATTTGCCCTGATGCATTTTGCACGTGGTGGTTGAAAAAGCTTACAGCACCTGGTATTCCCAGGCGGTCTCCCATCCAAGTACTAACCGGGCCCGACCCTGCTTAGCTTCCGAGATCAGACGAGATCGGGCGTGTTCAGGGTGGTATGGCCGTAAGCGGAATAGTAGTCAACAAACACTCTATTTATGCTGATGCACTTTGACAGTGAGCTGACTTTGTTGCGAAAAAAGTCACTTTTTGCCCAAAAAGTATCTCTGAATGACTTGAAATTTTACACAGTAGTAGTCAACGTCGCCCTGAACAAGGATCCGTTGAAAATATTCACATATCTCTTAAGGAATAATTGAAATGAATTTTTTAAATGAGGAAACGATCCATTTGCCCTGATGCACTTTGCACATGTGGTGGTTGAAAAAGCTTACAGCACCTGGTATTCCCAGGCGGTCTCCCATCCAAGTACTAACCGGGCCCGACCCTGCTTAGCTTCCGAGATCAGACGAGATCGGGCGTGTTCAGGGTGGTATGGCCGTAAGCTGAATAGTAGTCAACAAACACTCTATTTATGCTGATGCACTTTGACAGTGAGCTGACTTTCTTCCGAAAAAAGTCACTTTTTGCCCAAAAAGTATCTCTGAATGACTTGAAATTTTACACAGTAGTAGTCAACGTCGCCCTGAACAAGGATCCGTTGAAAATATTCACATATCTCTTAAGGAATAATTGAAATGAATTTTTTTAAATGAGGAAACGATCCATTTGCCCTGATGCACTTTGCACATGTGGTGGTTGAAAAAGCTTACAGCACCTGGTATTCCCAGGCGGTCTCCGATCCAAGTACTAACCAGGCCCGACCCTGCTTAGCTTCCGAGATCAGACGAGATCGGGCGTGTTCAGGGTGGTATGGCCGTAAGCGGAATAGTAGTCAACAAACACTCTATTTATGCTGATGCACTTTGACAGTGAGCTGACTTTGTTGCGAAAAAAGTCACTTTTTGCCCAAAAAGTATCTCTGAATGACTTGAAATTTTACACAGTAGTAGTCAACGTCGCCCTGAACAAGGATCCGTTGAAAATATTCACATATCTCTTAAGGAATAATTGAAATGAATTTTTTAAATGAGGAAACGATCCATTTGCCCTGATGCACTTTGCACATGTGGTGGTTGAAAAAGCTTACAGCACCTGGTATTCCCAGGCGGTCTCCCATCCAAGTACTAACCGGGCCCGACCCTGCTTAGTTTCCGAGATCAGACAAGATCGGGCGTGTTCAGGGTGGTATGGCCGTAAGCGGAATAGTAGTCAACAAACACTCTATTTATGCTGATGCACTTTGACAGTGAGCTGACTTTGTTGCGAAAAAAGTCACTTTTTGCCCAAAAAGTATCTCTGAATGACTTGAAATTTTACACAGTAGTAGTCAACGTCGCCCTGAACAAGGATCCGTTGAAAATATTCACATATCTCTTAAGGAATAATTGAAATGATTTTTTTTAAATGAGGAAACGATCCATTTGCCCTGATGCATTTTGCACGTGGTGGTTGAAAAAGCTTACAGCACCTGGTATTCCCAGGCGGTCTCCCATCCAAGTACTAACCGGGCCCGACCCTGCTTAGCTTCCGAGATCAGACGAGATCGGGCGTGTTCAGGGTGGTATGGCCGTAAGCGGAATAGTAGTCAACAAACACTCTATTTATGCTGATGCACTTTGACAGTGAGCTGACTTTGTTGCGAAAAAAGTCACTTTTTGCCCAAAAAGTATCTCTGAATGACTTGAAATTTTACACAGTAGTAGTCAACGTCGCCCTGAACAAGGATCCGTTGAAAATATTCACATATCTCTTAAGGAATAATTGAAATGAATTTTTTAAATGAGGAAACGATCCATTTGCCCTGATGCACTTTGCACATGTGGTGGTTGAAAAAGCTTACAGCACCTGGTATTCCCAGGCGGTCTCCCATCCAAGTACTAAACGGGCCCGACCCTGCTTAGCTTCCGAGATCAGACGAGATCGGGCGTGTTCAGGGTGGTATGGCCGTAAGCTGAATAGTAGTCAACAAACACTCTATTTATGCTGATGCACTTTGACAGTGAGCTGACTTTCTTCCGAAAAAAGTCACTTTTTGCCCAAAAAGTATCTCTGAATGACTTGAAATTTTACACAGTAGTAGTCAACGTCGCCCTGAACAAGGATCCGTTGAAAATATTCACATATCTCTTAAGGAATAATTGAAATGAATTTTTTTAAATGAGGAAACGATCCATTTGCCCTGATGCACTTTGCACATGTGGTGGTTGAAAAAGCTTACAGCACCTGGTATTCCCAGGCGGTCTCCGATCCAAGTACTAACCAGGCCCGACCCTGCTTAGCTTCCGAGATCAGACGAGATCGGGCGTGTTCAGGGTGGTATGGCCGTAAGCGGAATAGTAGTCAACAAACACTCTATTTATGCTGATGCACTTTGACAGTGAGCTGACTTTGTTGCGAAAAAAGTCACTTTTTGCCCAAAAAGTATCTCTGAATGACTTGAAATTTTACACAGTAGTAGTCAACGTCGCCCTGAACAAGGATCCGTTGAAAATATTCACATATCTCTTAAGGAATAATTGAAATGATTTTTTTTAAATGAGGAAACGATCCATTTGCCCTGATGCATTTTGCACGTGGTGGTTGAAAAAGCTTACAGCACCTGGTATTCCCAGGCGGTCTCCCATCCAAGTACTAACCGGGCCCGACCCTGCTTAGCTTCCGAGATCAGACGAGATCGGGCGTGTTCAGGGTGGTATGGCCGTAAGCGGAATAGTAGTCAACAAACACTCTATTTATGCTGATGCACTTTGACAGTGAGCTGACTTTGTTGCGAAAAAAGTCACTTTTTGCCCAAAAAGTATCTCTGAATGACTTGAAATTTTACACAGTAGTAGTCAACGTCGCCCTGAACAAGGATCCGTTGAAAATATTCACATATCTCTTAAGGAATAATTGAAATGAATTTTTTAAATGAGGAAACGATCCATTTGCCCTGATGCACTTTGCACATGTGGTGGTTGAAAAAGCTTACAGCACCTGGTATTCCCAGGCGGTCTCCCATCCAAGTACTAACCGGGCCCGACCCTGCTTAGCTTCCGAGATCAGACGAGATCGGGCGTGTTCAGGGTGGTATGGCCGTAAGCTGAATAGTAGTCAACAAACACTCTATTTATGCTGATGCACTTTGACAGTGAGCTGACTTTCTTCCGAAAAAAGTCACTTTTTGCCCAAAAAGTATCTCTGAATGACTTGAAATTTTACACAGTAGTAGTCAACGTCGCCCTGAACAAGGATCCGTTGAAAATATTCACATATCTCTTAAGGAATAATTGAAATGAATTTTTTTAAATGAGGAAACGATCCATTTGCCCTGATGCACTTTGCACATGTGGTGGTTGAAAAAGCTTACAGCACCTGGTATTCCCAGGCGGTCTCCGATCCAAGTACTAACCAGGCCCGACCCTGCTTAGCTTCCGAGATCAGACGAGATCGGGCGTGTTCAGGGTGGTATGGCCGTAAGCGGAATAGTAGTCAACAAACACTCTATTTATGCTGATGCACTTTGACAGTGAGCTGACTTTGTTGCGAAAAAAGTCACTTTTTGCCCAAAAAGTATCTCTGAATGACTTGAAATTTTACACAGTAGTAGTCAACGTCGCCCTGAACAAGGATCCGTTGAAAATATTCACATATCTCTTAAGGAATAATTGAAATGAATTTTTTAAATGAGGAAACGATCCATTTGCCCTGATGCACTTTGCACATGTGGTGGTTGAAAAAGCTTACAGCACCTGGTATTCCCAGGCGGTCTCCCATCCAAGTACTAACCGGGCCCGACCCTGCTTAGTTTCCGAGATCAGACAAGATCGGGCGTGTTCAGGGTGGTATGGCCGTAAGCGGAATAGTAGTCAACAAACACTCTATTTATGCTGATGCACTTTGACAGTGAGCTGACTTTGTTGCGAAAAAAGTCACTTTTTGCCCAAAAAGTATCTCTGAATGACTTGAAATTTTACACAGTAGTAGTCAACGTCGCCCTGAACAAGGATCCGTTGAAAATATTCACATATCTCTTAAGGAATAATTGAAATGATTTTTTTTAAATGAGGAAACGATCCATTTGCCCTGATGCATTTTGCACGTGGTGGTTGAAAAAGCTTACAGCACCTGGTATTCCCAGGCGGTCTCCCATCCAAGTACTAACCGGGCCCGACCCTGCTTAGCTTCCGAGATCAGACGAGATCGGGCGTGTTCAGGGTGGTATGGCCGTAAGCGGAATAGTAGTCAACAAACACTCTATTTATGCTGATGCACTTTGACAGTGAGCTGACTTTGTTGCGAAAAAAGTCACTTTTTGCCCAAAAAGTATCTCTGAATGACTTGAAATTTTACACAGTAGTAGTCAACGTCGCCCTGAACAAGGATCCGTTGAAAATATTCACATATCTCTTAAGGAATAATTGAAATGAATTTTTTAAATGAGGAAACGATCCATTTGCCCTGATGCACTTTGCACATGTGGTGGTTGAAAAAGCTTACAGCACCTGGTATTCCCAGGCGGTCTCCCATCCAAGTACTAAACGGGCCCGACCCTGCTTAGCTTCCGAGATCAGACGAGATCGGGCGTGTTCAGGGTGGTATGGCCGTAAGCTGAATAGTAGTCAACAAACACTCTATTTATGCTGATGCACTTTGACAGTGAGCTGACTTTCTTCCGAAAAAAGTCACTTTTTGCCCAAAAAGTATCTCTGAATGACTTGAAATTTTACACAGTAGTAGTCAACGTCGCCCTGAACAAGGATCCGTTGAAAATATTCACATATCTCTTAAGGAATAATTGAAATGAATTTTTTTAAATGAGGAAACGATCCATTTGCCCTGATGCACTTTGCACATGTGGTGGTTGAAAAAGCTTACAGCACCTGGTATTCCCAGGCGGTCTCCGATCCAAGTACTAACCAGGCCCGACCCTGCTTAGCTTCCGAGATCAGACGAGATCGGGCGTGTTCAGGGTGGTATGGCCGTAAGCGGAATAGTAGTCAACAAACACTCTATTTATGCTGATGCACTTTGACAGTGAGCTGACTTTGTTGCGAAAAAAGTCACTTTTTGCCCAAAAAGTATCTCTGAATGACTTGAAATTTTACACAGTAGTAGTCAACGTCGCCCTGAACAAGGATCCGTTGAAAATATTCACATATCTCTTAAGGAATAATTGAAATGAATTTTTTAAATGAGGAAACGATCCATTTGCCCTGATGCACTTTGCACATGTGGTGGTTGAAAAAGCTTACAGCACCTGGTATTCCCAGGCGGTCTCCCATCCAAGTACTAACCGGGCCCGACCCTGCTTAGTTTCCGAGATCAGACAAGATCGGGCGTGTTCAGGGTGGTATGGCCGTAAGCGGAATAGTAGTCAACAAACACTCTATTTATGCTGATGCACTTTGACAGTGAGCTGACTTTGTTGCGAAAAAAGTCACTTTTTGCCCAAAAAGTATCTCTGAATGACTTGAAATTTAACACAGTAGTAGTCAACGTCGCCCTGAACAAGGATCCGTTGAAAATATTCACATATCTCTTAAGGAATAATTGAAATGAATTTTTTAAATGAGGAAACGATCCATTTGCCCTGATGCACTTTGCACATGTGGTGGTTGAAAAAGCTTACAGCACCTGGTATTCCCAGGCGGTCTCCCATCCAAGTACTAACCGGGCCCGACCCTGCTTAGTTTCCGAGATCAGACAAGATCGGGCGTGTTCAGGGTGGTATGGCCGTAAGCGGAATAGTAGTCAACAAACACTCTATTTATGCTGATGCACTTTGACAGTGAGCTGACTTTGTTGCGAAAAAAGTCACTTTTTGCCCAAAAAGTATCTCTGAATGACTTGAAATTTTACACAGTAGTAGTCAACGTCGCCCTGAACAAGGATCCGTTGAAAATATTCACATATCTCTTAAGGAATAATTGAAATGATTTTTTTTAAATGAGGAAACGATCCATTTGCCCTGATGCATTTTGCACGTGGTGGTTGAAAAAGCTTACAGCACCTGGTATTCCCAGGCGGTCTCCCATCCAAGTACTAACCGGGCCCGACCCTGCTTAGCTTCCGAGATCAGACGAGATCGGGCGTGTTCAGGGTGGTATGGCCGTAAGCGGAATAGTAGTCAACAAACACTCTATTTATGCTGATGCACTTTGACAGTGAGCTGACTTTGTTGCGAAAAAAGTCACTTTTTGCCCAAAAAGTATCTCTGAATGACTTGAAATTTTACACAGTAGTAGTCAACGTCGCCCTGAACAAGGATCCGTTGAAAATATTCACATATCTCTTAAGGAATAATTGAAATGATTTTTTTTAAATGAGGAAACGATCCATTTGCCCTGATGCATTTTGCACATGTGGTGGTTGAAAAAGCTTACAGCACCTGGTATTCCCAGGCGGTCTCCCATCCAAGTACTAACCGGGCCCGACCCTGCTTAGCTTCCGAGATCAGACGAGATCGGGCGTGTTCAGGGTGGTATGGCCGTAAGCTGAATAGTAGTCAACAAACACTCTATTTATGCTGATGCACTTTGACAGTGAGCTGACTTTCTTCCGAAAAAAGTCACTTTTTGCCCAAAAAGTATCTCTGAATGACTTGAAATTTTACACAGTAGTAGTCAACGTCGCCCTGAACAAGGATCCGTTGAAAATATTCACATATCTCTTAAGGAATAATTGAAATGAATTTTTTTAAATGAGGAAACGATCCATTTGCCCTGATGCACTTTGCACATGTGGTGGTTGAAAAAGCTTACAGCACCTGGTATTCCCAGGCGGTCTCCCATCCAAGTACTAACCAGGCCCGACCCTGCTTAGCTTCCGAGATCAGACGAGATCGGGCGTGTTCAGGGTGGTATGGCCGTAAGCGGAATAGTAGTCAACAAACACTCTATTTATGCTGATGCACTTTGACAGTGAGCTGACTTTGTTGCGAAAAAAGTCACTTTTTGCACAAAAAGTATCTCTGAATGACTTGAAATTTTACACAGTAGTAGTCAACGTCGCCCTGAACAAGGATCCGTTGAAAATATTCACATATCTCTTAAGGAATAATTGAAATGAATTTTTTTAAATGAGGAAACGATCCATTTGCCCTGATGCACTTTGCACATGTGGTGGTTGAAAAAGCTTACAGCACCTGGTATTCCCAGGCGGTCTCCCATCCAAGTACTAACCAGGCCCGACCCTGCTTAGCTTTCGAGATCAGACAAGATCGGGCGTGTTCAGGGTGGTATGGCCGTAAGCGGAATAGTAGTCAACAAACACTCTATTTATGCTGATGCACTTTGACAGTGAGCTGACTTTGTTGCGAAAAAAGTCACTTTTTGCCCAAAAAGTATCTCTGAATGACTTGAAATTTTACACAGTAGTAGTCAACGTCGCCCTGAACAAGGATCCGTTGAAAATATTCACATATCTCTTAAGGAATAATTGAAATGATTTTTTTTAAATGAGGAAACGATCCATTTGCCCTGATGCATTTTGCACGTGGTGGTTGAAAAAGCTTACAGCACCTGGTATTCCCAGGCGGTCTCCCATCCAAGTACTAACCGGGCCCGACCCTGCTTAGCTTCCGAGATCAGACGAGATCGGGCGTGTTCAGGGTGGTATGGCCGTAAGCGGAATAGTAGTCAACAAACACTCTATTTATGCTGATGCACTTTGACAGTGAGCTGACTTTGTTGCGAAAAAAGTCACTTTTTGCCCAAAAAGTATCTCTGAATGACTTGAAATTTTACACAGTAGTAGTCAACGTCGCCCTGAACAAGGATCCGTTGAAAATATTCACATATCTCTTAAGGAATAATTGAAATGATTTTTTTTAAATGAGGAAACGATCCATTTGCCCTGATGCATTTTGCACATGTGGTGGTTGAAAAAGCTTACAGCACCTGGTATTCCCAGGCGGTCTCCCATCCAAGTACTAACCGGGCCCGACCCTGCTTAGCTTCCGAGATCAGACGAGATCGGGCGTGTTCAGGGTGGTATGGCCGTAAGCTGAATAGTAGTCAACAAACACTCTATTTATGCTGATGCACTTTGACAGTGAGCTGACTTTCTTCCGAAAAAAGTCACTTTTTGCCCAAAAAGTATCTCTGAATGACTTGAAATTTTACACAGTAGTAGTCAACGTCGCCCTGAACAAGGATCCGTTGAAAATATTCACATATCTCTTAAGGAATAATTGAAATGAATTTTTTTAAATGAGGAAACGATCCATTTGCCCTGATGCACTTTGCACATGTGGTGGTTGAAAAAGCTTACAGCACCTGGTATTCCCAGGCGGTCTCCCATCCAAGTACTAACCAGGCCCGACCCTGCTTAGCTTCCGAGATCAGACGAGATCGGGCGTGTTCAGGGTGGTATGGCCGTAAGCGGAATAGTAGTCAACAAACACTCTATTTATGCTGATGCACTTTGACAGTGAGCTGACTTTGTTGCGAAAAAAGTCACTTTTTGCACAAAAAGTATCTCTGAATGACTTGAAATTTTACACAGTAGTAGTCAACGTCGCCCTGAACAAGGATCCGTTGAAAATATTCACATATCTCTTAAGGAATAATTGAAATGAATTTTTTTAAATGAGGAAACGATCCATTTGCCCTGATGCACTTTGCACATGTGGTGGTTGAAAAAGCTTACAGCACCTGGTATTCCCAGGCGGTCTCCCATCCAAGTACTAACCAGGCCCGACCCTGCTTAGCTTTCGAGATCAGACAAGATCGGGCGTGTTCAGGGTGGTATGGCCGTAAGCGGAATAGTAGTCAACAAACACTCTATTTATGCTGATGCACTTTGACAGTGAGCTGACTTTGTTGCGAAAAAAGTCACTTTTTGCCCAAAAAGTATCTCTGAATGACTTGAAATTTTACACAGTAGTAGTCAACGTCGCCCTGAACAAGGATACGTTGAAAATATTCACATATCTCTTAAGGAATAATTGAAATGATTTTTTTTAAATGAGGAAACGATCCATTTGCCCTGATGCATTTTGCACGTGGTGGTTGAAAAAGCTTACAGCACCTGGTATTCCCAGGCGGTCTCCCATCCAAGTACTAACCGGGCCCGACCCTGCTTAGCTTCCGAGATCAGACGAGATTGGGCGTGTTCAGGGTGGTATGGCCGTAAGCGGAATAGTAGTCATAAACACTCTATTTATGCTGATGCACTTTGACAGTGAGCTGACTTTGTTGCGAAAAAAGTCACTTTTTGCCCAAAAAGTATCTCTGAATGACTTGAAATTTTACACAGTAGTAGTCAACGTCGCCCTGAACAAGGATCCGTTGAAAATATTCACATATCTCTTAAGGAATAATTGAAATGAATTTTTTAAATGAGGAAACGATCCATTTGCCCTGATGCACTTTGCACATGTGGTGGTTGAAAAAGCTTACAGCACCTGGTATTCCCAGGCGGTCTCCCATCCAAGTACTAACCGGGCCCGACCCTGCTTAGCTTCCGAGATCAGACGAGATCGGGCGTGTTCAGGGTGGTATGGCCGTAAGCTGAATAGTAGTCAACAAACACTCTATTTATGCTGATGCACTTTGACAGTGAGCTGACTTTCTTCCGAAAAAAGTCACTTTTTGCCCAAAAAGTATCTCTGAATGACTTGAAATTTTACACAGTAGTAGTCAACGTCGCCCTGAACAAGGATCCGTTGAAAATATTCACATATCTCTTAAGGAATAATTGAAATGAATTTTTTTAAATGAGGAAACGATCCATTTGCCCTGATGCACTTTGCACATGTGGTGGTTGAAAAAGCTTACAGCACCTGGTATTCCCAGGCGGTCTCCCATCCAAGTACTAACCAGGCCCGACCCTGCTTAGCTTCCGAGATCAGATGAGATCGGGCGTGTTCAGGGTGGTATGGCCGTAAGCGGAATAGTAGTCAACAAACACTCTATTTATGCTGATGCACTTTGACAGTGAGCTGACTTTGTTGCGAAAAAAGTCACTTTTTGCCCAAAAAGTATCTCTGAATGACTTGAAATTTTACACAGTAGTAGTCAACGTCGCCCTGAACAAGGATCCGTTGAAAATATTCACATATCTCTTAAGGAATAATTGAAATGAATTTTTTAAATGAGGAAACGATCCATTTGCCCTGATGCACTTTGCACATGTGGTGGTTGAAAAAGCTTACAGCACCTGGTATTCCCAGGCGGTCTCCCATCCAAGTACTAACCGGGCCCGACCCTGCTTAGTTTCCGAGATCAGACAAGATCGGGCGTGTTCAGGGTGGTATGGCCGTAAGCGGAATAGTAGTCAACAAACACTCTATTTATGCTGATGCACTTTGACAGTGAGCTGACTTTGTTGCGAAAAAAGTCACTTTTTGCCCAAAAAGTATCTCTGAATGACTTGAAATTTTACACAGTAGTAGTCAACGTCGCCCTGAACAAGGATCCGTTGAAAATATTCACATATCTCTTAAGGAATAATTGAAATGATTTTTTTTAAATGAGGAAACGATCCATTTGCCCTGATGCATTTTGCACGTGGTGGTTGAAAAAGCTTACAGCACCTGGTATTCCCAGGCGGTCTCCCATCCAAGTACTAACCGGGCCCGACCCTGCTTAGCTTCCGAGATCAGACGAGATCGGGCGTGTTCAGGGTGGTATGGCCGTAAGCGGAATAGTAGTCAACAAACACTCTATTTATGCTGATGCACTTTGACAGTGAGCTGACTTTGTTGCGAAAAAAGTCACTTTTTGCCCAAAAAGTATCTCTGAATGACTTGAAATTTTACACAGTAGTAGTCAACGTCGCCCTGAACAAGGATCCGTTGAAAATATTCACATATCTCTTAAGGAATAATTGAAATGAATTTTTTAAATGAGGAAACGATCCATTTGCCCTGATGCACTTTGCACATGTGGTGGTTGAAAAAGCTTACAGCACCTGGTATTCCCAGGCGGTCTCCCATCCAAGTACTAACCGGGCCCGACCCTGCTTAGCTTCCGAGATCAGACGAGATCGGGCGTGTTCAGGGTGGTATGGCCGTAAGCTGAATAGTAGTCAACAAACACTCTATTTATGCTGATGCACTTTGACAGTGAGCTGACTTTCTTCCGAAAAAAGTCACTTTTTGCCCAAAAAGTATCTCTGAATGACTTGAAATTTTACACAGTAGTAGTCAACGTCGCCCTGAACAAGGATCCGTTGAAAATATTCACATATCTCTCAAGGAATAATTGAAATGAATTTTTTTAAATGAGGAAACGATCCATTTGCCCTGATGCACTTTGCACATGTGGTGGTTGAAAAAGCTTACAGCACCTGGTATTCCCAGGCGGTCTCCGATCCAAGTACTAACCAGGCCCGACCCTGCTTAGCTTCCGAGATCAGACGAGATCGGGCGTGTTCAGGGTGGTATGGCCGTAAGCGGAATAGTAGTCAACAAACACTCTATTTATGCTGATGCACTTTGACAGTGAGCTGACTTTGTTGCGAAAAAAGTCACTTTTTGCCCAAAAAGTATCTCTGAATGACTTGAAATTTTACACAGTAGTAGTCAACGTCGCCCTGAACAAGGATCCGTTGAAAATATTCACATATCTCTTAAGGAATAATTGAAATGAATTTTTTAAATGAGGAAACGATCCATTTGCCCTGATGCACTTTGCACATGTGGTGGTTGAAAAAGCTTACAGCACCTGGTATTCCCAGGCGGTCTCCCATCCAAGTACTAACCGGGCCCGACCCTGCTTAGTTTCCGAGATCAGACAAGATCGGGCGTGTTCAGGGTGGTATGGCCGTAAGCGGAATAGTAGTCAACAAACACTCTATTTATGCTGATGCACTTTGACAGTGAGCTGACTTTGTTGCGAAAAAAGTCACTTTTTGCCCAAAAAGTATCTCTGAATGACTTGAAATTTTACACAGTAGTAGTCAACGTCGCCCTGAACAAGGATCCGTTGAAAATATTCACATATCTCTTAAGGAATAATTGAAATGAATTTTTTTAAATGAGGAAACGATCCATTTGCCCTGATGCACTTTGCACATGTGGTGGTTGAAAAAGCTTACAGCACCTGGTATTCCCAGGCGGTCTCCCATCCAAGTACTAACCAGGCCCGACCCTGCTTAGCTTCCGAGATCAGATGAGATCGGGCGTGTTCAGGGTGGTATGGCCGTAAGCGGAATAGTAGTCAACAAACACTCTATTTATGCTGATGCACTTTGACAGTGAGCTGACTTTGTTGCGAAAAAAGTCACTTTTTGCCCAAAAAGTATCTCTGAATGACTTGAAATTTTACACAGTAGTAGTCAACGTCGCCCTGAACAAGGATCCGTTGAAAATATTCACATATCTCTTAAGGAATAATTGAAATGAATTTTTTAAATGAGGAAACGATCCATTTGCCCTGATGCACTTTGCACATGTGGTGGTTGAAAAAGCTTACAGCACCTGGTATTCCCAGGCGGTCTCCCATCCAAGTACTAACCGGGCCCGACCCTGCTTAGTTTCCGAGATCAGACAAGATCGGGCGTGTTCAGGGTGGTATGGCCGTAAGCGGAATAGTAGTCAACAAACACTCTATTTATGCTGATGCACTTTGACAGTGAGCTGACTTTGTTGCGAAAAAAGTCACTTTTTGCCCAAAAAGTATCTCTGAATGACTTGAAATTTTACACAGTAGTAGTCAACGTCGCCCTGAACAAGGATCCGTTGAAAATATTCACATATCTCTTAAGGAATAATTGAAATGATTTTTTTTAAATGAGGAAACGATCCATTTGCCCTGATGCATTTTGCACGTGGTGGTTGAAAAAGCTTACAGCACCTGGTATTCCCAGGCGGTCTCCCATCCAAGTACTAACCGGGCCCGACCCTGCTTAGCTTCCGAGATCAGACGAGATCGGGCGTGTTCAGGGTGGTATGGCCGTAAGCGGAATAGTAGTCAACAAACACTCTATTTATGCTGATGCACTTTGACAGTGAGCTGACTTTGTTGCGAAAAAAGTCACTTTTTGCCCAAAAAGTATCTCTGAATGACTTGAAATTTTACACAGTAGTAGTCAACGTCGCCCTGAACAAGGATCCGTTGAAAATATTCACATATCTCTTAAGGAATAATTGAAATGAATTTTTTAAATGAGGAAACGATCCATTTGCCCTGATGCACTTTGCACATGTGGTGGTTGAAAAAGCTTACAGCACCTGGTATTCCCAGGCGGTCTCCCATCCAAGTACTAACCGGGCCCGACCCTGCTTAGCTTCCGAGATCAGACGAGATCGGGCGTGTTCAGGGTGGTATGGCCGTAAGCTGAATAGTAGTCAACAAACACTCTATTTATGCTGATGCACTTTGACAGTGAGCTGACTTTCTTCCGAAAAAAGTCACTTTTTGCCCAAAAAGTATCTCTGAATGACTTGAAATTTTACACAGTAGTAGTCAACGTCGCCCTGAACAAGGATCCGTTGAAAATATTCACATATCTCTTAAGGAATAATTGAAATGAATTTTTTTAAATGAGGAAACGATCCATTTGCCCTGATGCACTTTGCACATGTGGTGGTTGAAAAAGCTTACAGCACCTGGTATTCCCAGGCGGTCTCCGATCCAAGTACTAACCAGGCCCGACCCTGCTTAGCTTCCGAGATCAGACGAGATCGGGCGTGTTCAGGGTGGTATGGCCGTAAGCGGAATAGTAGTCAACAAACACTCTATTTATGCTGATGCACTTTGACAGTGAGCTGACTTTGTTGCGAAAAAAGTCACTTTTTGCCCAAAAAGTATCTCTGAATGACTTGAAATTTTACACAGTAGTAGTCAACGTCGCCCTGAACAAGGATCCGTTGAAAATATTCACATATCTCTTAAGGAATAATTGAAATGAATTTTTTAAATGAGGAAACGATCCATTTGCCCTGATGCACTTTGCACATGTGGTGGTTGAAAAAGCTTACAGCACCTGGTATTCCCAGGCGGTCTCCCATCCAAGTACTAACCGGGCCCGACCCTGCTTAGTTTCCGAGATCAGACAAGATCGGGCGTGTTCAGGGTGGTATGGCCGTAAGCGGAATAGTAGTCAACAAACACTCTATTTATGCTGATGCACTTTGACAGTGAGCTGACTTTGTTGCGAAAAAAGTCACTTTTTGCCCAAAAAGTATCTCTGAATGACTTGAAATTTAACACAGTAGTAGTCAACGTCGCCCTGAACAAGGATCCGTTGAAAATATTCACATATCTCTTAAGGAATAATTGAAATGAATTTTTTAAATGAGGAAACGATCCATTTGCCCTGATGCACTTTGCACATGTGGTGGTTGAAAAAGCTTACAGCACCTGGTATTCCCAGGCGGTCTCCCATCCAAGTACTAACCGGGCCCGACCCTGCTTAGTTTCCGAGATCAGACAAGATCGGGCGTGTTCAGGGTGGTATGGCCGTAAGCGGAATAGTAGTCAACAAACACTCTATTTATGCTGATGCACTTTGACAGTGAGCTGACTTTGTTGCGAAAAAAGTCACTTTTTGCCCAAAAAGTATCTCTGAATGACTTGAAATTTTACACAGTAGTAGTCAACGTCGCCCTGAACAAGGATCCGTTGAAAATATTCACATATCTCTTAAGGAATAATTGAAATGATTTTTTTTAAATGAGGAAACGATCCATTTGCCCTGATGCATTTTGCACGTGGTGGTTGAAAAAGCTTACAGCACCTGGTATTCCCAGGCGGTCTCCCATCCAAGTACTAACCGGGCCCGACCCTGCTTAGCTTCCGAGATCAGACGAGATCGGGCGTGTTCAGGGTGGTATGGCCGTAAGCGGAATAGTAGTCAACAAACACTCTATTTATGCTGATGCACTTTGACAGTGAGCTGACTTTGTTGCGAAAAAAGTCACTTTTTGCCCAAAAAGTATCTCTGAATGACTTGAAATTTTACACAGTAGTAGTCAACGTCGCCCTGAACAAGGATCCGTTGAAAATATTCACATATCTCTTAAGGAATAATTGAAATGAATTTTTTTAAATGAGGAAACGATCCATTTGCCCTGATGCACTTTGCACATGTGGTGGTTGAAAAAGCTTACAGCACCTGGTATTCCCAGGCGGTCTCCCATCCAAGTACTAACCAGGCCCGACCCTGCTTAGCTTCCGAGATCAGACGAGATCGGGCGTGTTCAGGGTGGTATGGCCGTAAGCGGAATAGTAGTCAACAAACACTCTATTTATGCTGATGCACTTTGACAGTGAGCTGACTTTGTTGCGAAAAAAGTCACTTTTTGCCCAAAAAGTATCTCTGAATGACTTGAAATTTTACACAGTAGTAGTCAACGTCGCCCTGAACAAGGATCCGTTGAAAATATTCACATATCTCTTAAGGAATAATTGAAATGATTTTTTTTAAATGAGGAAACGATCCATTTGCCCTGATGCATTTTGCACATGTGGTGGTTGAAAAAGCTTACAGCACCTGGTATTCCCAGGCGGTCTCCCATCCAAGTACTAACCGGGCCCGACCCTGCTTAGCTTCCGAGATCAGACGAGATCGGGCGTGTTCAGGGTGGTATGGCCGTAAGCGGAATAGTAGTCAACAAACACTCTATTTATGCTGATGCACTTTGACAGTGAGCTGACTTTCTTCCGAAAAAAGTCACTTTTTGCCCAAAAAGTATCTCTGAATGACTTGAAATTTTACACAGTAGTAGTCAACGTCGCCCTGAACAAGGATCCGTTGAAAATATTCACATATCTCTTAAGGAATAATTGAAATGAATTTTTTTAAATGAGGAAACGATCCATTTGCCCTGATGCACTTTGCACATGTGGTGGTTGAAAAAGCTTACAGCACCTGGTATTCCAAGGCGGTCTCCCATCCAAGTACTAACCAGGCCCGACCCTGCTTAGCTTCCGAGATCAGACGAGATCGGGCGTGTTCAGGGTGGTATGGCCGTAAGCGGAATAGTAGTCAACAAACACTCTATTTATGCTGATGCACTTTGACAGTGAGCTGACTTTGTTGCGAAAAAAGTCACTTTTTGCCCAAAAAGTATCTCTGAATGACTTGAAATTTTACACAGTAGTAGTCAACGTCGCCCTGAACAAGGATCCGTTGAAAATATTCACATATCTCTTAAGGAATAATTGAAATGAATTTTTTAAATGAGGAAACGATCCATTTGCCCTGATGCACTTTGCACATGTGGTGGTTGAAAAAGCTTACAGCACCTGGTATTCCCAGGCGGTCTCCCATCCAAGTACTAACCGGGCCCTACCCTACTTAGCTTCCGAGATCAGACAAGATCGGGCGTGTTCAGGGTGGTATGGCCGTAAGCCGAATAGTAGTCAACAAACACTCTATTTATGCTGATGCACTTTGACAGTGAGCTGACTTTGTTGCGAAAAAAGTCACTTTTTGCCCAAAAAGTATCTCTGAATGACTTGAAATTTTACACAGTAGTAGTCAACGTCGCCCTGAACAAGGATACGTTGAAAATATTCACATATCTCTTAAGGAATAATTGAAATGATTTTTTTTAAATGAGGAAACGATCCATTTGCCCTGATGCATTTTGCACGTGGTGGTTGAAAAAGCTTACAGCACCTGGTATTCCCAGGCGGTCTCCCATCCAAGTACTAACCGGGCCCGACCCTGCTTAGCTTCCGAGATCAGACGAGATCGGGCGTGTTCAGGGTGGTATGGCCGTAAGCGGAATAGTAGTCAACAAACACTCTATTTATGCTGATGCACTTTGACAGTGAGCTGACTTTGTTGCGAAAAAAGTCACTTTTTGCCCAAAAAGTATCTCTGAATGACTTGAAATTTTACACAGTAGTAGTCAACGTCGCCCTGAACAAGGATCCGTTGAAAATATTCACATATCTCTTAAGGAATAATTGAAATGATTTTTTTTAAATGAGGAAACGATCCATTTGCCCTGATGCATTTTGCACATGTGGTGGTTGAAAAAGCTTACAGCACCTGGTATTCCCAGGCGGTCTCCCATCCAAGTACTAACCGGGCCCGACCCTGCTTAGCTTCCGAGATCAGACGAGATCGGGCGTGTTCAGGGTGGTATGGCCGTAAGCTGAATAGTAGTCAACAAACACTCTATTTATGCTGATGCACTTTGACAGTGAGCTGACTTTCTTCCGAAAAAAGTCACTTTTTGCCCAAAAAGTATCTCTGAATGACTTGAAATTTTACACAGTAGTAGTCAACGTCGCCCTGAACAAGGATACGTTGAAAATATTCACATATCTCTTAAGGAATAATTGAAATGATTTTTTTTAAATGAGGAAACGATCCATTTGCCCTGATGCATTTTGCACGTGGTGGTTGAAAAAGCTTACAGCACCTGGTATTCCCAGGCGGTCTCCCATCCAAGTACTAACCGGGCCCGACCCTGCTTAGCTTCCGAGATCAGACGAGATCGGGCGTGTTCAGGGTGGTATGGCTGTAAGCGGAATAGTAGTCAACAAACACTCTATTTATGCTGATGCACTTTGACAGTGAGCTGACTTTGTTGCGAAAAAAGTCACTTTTTGCCCAAAAAGTATCTCTGAATGACTTGAAATTTTACACAGTAGTAGTCAACGTCGCCCTGAACAAGGATCCGTTGAAAATATTCACATATCTCTTAAGGAATAATTGAAATGATTTTTTTTAAATGAGGAAACGATCCATTTGCCCTGATGCATTTTGCACATGTGGTGGTTGAAAAAGCTTACAGCACCTGGTATTCCCAGGCGGTCTCCCATCCAAGTACTAACCGGGCCCGACCCTGCTTAGCTTCCGAGATCAGACGAGATCGGGCGTGTTCAGGGTGGTATGGCCGTAAGCTGAATAGTAGTCAACAAACACTCTATTTATGCTGATGCACTTTGACAGTGAGCTGACTTTCTTCCGAAAAAAGTCACTTTTTGCCCAAAAAGTATCTCTGAATGACTTGAAATTTTACACAGTAGTAGTCAACGTCGCCCTGAACAAGGATCCGTTGAAAATATTCACATATCTCTTAAGGAATAATTGAAATGATTTTTTTTAAATGAGGAAACGATCCATTTGCCCTGATGCATTTTGCACATGTGGTGGTTGAAAAAGCTTACAGCACCTGGTATTCCCAGGCGGTCTCCCATCCAAGTACTAACCGGGCCCGACCCTGCTTAGCTTCCGAGATCAGACGAGATCGGGCGTGTTCAGGGTGGTATGGCCGTAAGCTGAATAGTAGTCAACAAACACTCTATTTATGCTGATGCACTTTGACAGTGAGCTGACTTTCTTCCGAAAAAAGTCACTTTTTGCCCAAAAAGTATCTCTGAATGACTTGAAATTTTACACAGTAGTAGTCAACGTCGCCCTGAACAAGGATCCGTTGAAAATATTCACATATCTCTTAAGGAATAATTGAAATGAATTTTTTTAAATGAGGAAACGATCCATTTGCCCTGATGCACTTTGCACATGTGGTGGTTGAAAAAGCTTACAGCACCTGGTATTCCCAGGCGGTCTCCCATCCAAGTACTAACCGGGCCCGACCCTACTTAGCTTCCGAGATCAGACAAGATCGGGCGTGTTCAGGGTGGTATGGCCGTAAGCCGAATAGTAGTCAACAAACACTCTATTTATGCTGATGCACTTTGACAGTGAGCTGACTTTGTTGCGAAAAAAGTCACTTTTTGCCCAAAAAGTATCTCTGAATGACTTGAAATATTACACAGTAGTAGTCAACGTCGCCCTGAACAAGGATCCGTTGAAAATATTCACATATCTCTTAAGGAATAATTGAAATGAATTTTTTAAATGAGGAAACGATCCATTTGCCCTGATGCACTTTGCACATGTGGTGGTTGAAAAAGCTTACAGCACCTGGTATTCCCAGGCGGTCTCCCATCCAAGTACTAACCGGGCCCTACCCTGCTTAGCTTTCGAGATCAGACAAGATCGGGCGTGTTCAGGGTGGTATGGCCGTAAGCGGAATAGTAGTCAACAAACACTCTATTTATGCTGATGCACTTTGACAGTGAGCTGACTTTGTTGCGAAAAAAGTCACTTTTTGCCCAAAAAGTATCTCTGAATGACTTGAAATTTTACACAGTAGTAGTCAACGTCGCCCTGAACAAGGATCCGTTGAAAATATTCACATATCTCTTAAGGAATAATTGAAATGAATTTTTTTAAATGAGGAAACGATCCATTTGCCCTGATGCACTTTGCACATGTGGTGGTTGAAAAAGCTTACAGCACCTGGTATTCCCAGGCGGTCTCCCATCCAAGTACTAACCAGGCCCGACCCTGCTTAGCTTCCGAGATCAGACGAGATCGGGCGTGTTCAGGGTGGTATGGCCGTAAGCGGAATAGTAGTCAACAAACACTCTATTTATGCTGATGCACTTTGACAGTGAGCTGTCTGTGTTGCGAAAAAAGTCACTTTTTGCCCAAAAAGTATCTCTGAATGACTTGAAATTTTACACAGTAGTAGTCAACGTCGCCCTGAACAAGGATCCGTTGAAAATATTCACATATCTCTTAAGGAATAATTGAAATGAATTTTTTTAAATGAGGAAACGATCCATTTGCCCTGATGCACTTTGCACATGTGGTGGTTGAAAAAGCTTACAGCACCTGGTATTCCCAGGCGGTCTCCCATCCAAGTACTAACCAGGCCCGACCCTGCTTAGCTTCCGAGATCAGACGAGATCGGGCGTGTTCAGGGTGGTATGGCCGTAAGCGGAATAGTAGTCAACAAACACTCTATTTATGCTGATGCACTTTGACAGTGAGCTGACTTTGTTGCGAAAAAAGTCACTTTTTGCCCAAAAAGTATCTCTGAATGACTTGAAATTTTACACAGTAGTAGTCAACGTCGCCCTGAACAAGGATCCGTTGAAAATATTCACATATCTCTTAAGGAATAATTGAAATGAATTTTTTTAAATGAGGAAACGATCCATTTGCCCTGATGCACTTTGCACATGTGGTGGTTGAAAAAGCTTACAGCACCTGGTATTCCCAGGCGGTCTCCCATCCAAGTACTAACCAGGCCCGACCCTGCTTAGCTTCCGAGATCAGACGAGATCGGGCGTGTTCAGGGTGGTATGGCCGTAAGCGGAATAGTAGTCAACAAACACTCTATTTATGCTGATGCACTTTGACAGTGAGCTGACTTTGTTGCGAAAAAAGTCACTTTTTGCCCAAAAAGTATCTCTGAATGACTTGAAATTTTACACAGTAGTAGTCAACGTCGCCCTGAACAAGGATCCGTTGAAAATATTCACATATCTCTTAAGGAATAATTGAAATGAATTTTTTTAAATGAGGAAACGATCCATTTGCCCTGATGCACTTTGCACATGTGGTGGTTGAAAAAGCTTACAGCACCTGGTATTCCCAGGCGGTCTCCCATCCAAGTACTAACCAGGCCCGACCCTGCTTAGCTTCCGAGATCAGACGAGATCGGGCGTGTTCAGGGTGGTATGGCCGTAAGCGGAATAGTAGTCAACAAACACTCTATTTATGCTGATGCACTTTGACAGTGAGCTGACTTTGTTGCGAAAAAAGTCACTTTTTGCCCAAAAAGTATCTCTGAATGACTTGAAATTTTACACAGTAGTAGTCAACGTCGCCCTGAACAAGGATCCGTTGAAAATATTCACATATCTCTTAAGGAATAATTGAAATGAATTTTTTTAAATGAGGAAACGATCCATTTGCCCTGATGCACTTTGCACATGTGGTGGTTGAAAAAGCTTACAGCACCTGGTATTCCCAGGCGGTCTCCCATCCAAGTACTAACCAGGCCCGACCCTGCTTAGCTTCCGAGATCAGACGAGATCGGGCGTGTTCAGGGTGGTATGGCCGTAAGCGGAATAGTAGTCAACAAACACTCTATTTATGCTGATGCACTTTGACAGTGAGCTGACTTTGTTGCGAAAAAAGTCACTTTTTGCCCAAAAAGTATCTCTGAATGACTTGAAATTTTACACAGTAGTAGTCAACGTCGCCCTGAACAAGGATCCGTTGAAAATATTCACATATCTCTTAAGGAATAATTGAAATGAATTTTTTTAAATGAGGAAACGATCCATTTGCCCTGATGCACTTTGCACATGTGGTGGTTGAAAAAGCTTACAGCACCTGGTATTCCCAGGCGGTCTCCCATCCAAGTACTAACCAGGCCCGACCCTGCTTAGCTTCCGAGATCAGACGAGATCGGGCGTGTTCAGGGTGGTATGGCCGTAAGCGGAATAGTAGTCAACAAACACTCTATTTATGCTGATGCACTTTGACAGTGAGCTGACTTTGTTGCGAAAAAAGTCACTTTTTGCCCAAAAAGTATCTCTGAATGACTTGAAATTTTACACAGTAGTAGTCAACGTCGCCCTGAACAAGGATCCGTTGAAAATATTCACATATCTCTTAAGGAATAATTGAAATGAATTTTTTTAAATGAGGAAACGATCCATTTGCCCTGATGCACTTTGCACATGTGGTGGTTGAAAAAGCTTACAGCACCTGGTATTCCCAGGCGGTCTCCCATCCAAGTACTAACCAGGCGCGACCCTGCTTAGCTTCCGAGATCAGACGAGATCGGGCGTGTTCAGGGTGGTATGGCCGTAAGCGGAATAGTAGTCAACAAACACTCTATTTATGCTGATGCACTTTGACAGTGAGCTGACTTTGTTGCGAAAAAAGTCACTTTTTGCCCAAAAAGTATCTCTGAATGACTTGAAATTTTACACAGTAGTAGTCAACGTCGCCCTGAACAAGGATCCGTTGAAAATATTCACATATCTCTTAAGGAATAATTGAAATGAATTTTTTTAAATGAGGAAACGATCCATTTGCCCTGATGCACTTTGCACATGTGGTGGTTGAAAAAGCTTACAGCACCTGGTATTCCCAGGCGGTCTCCCATCCAAGTACTAACCAGGCCCGACCCTGCTTAGCTTTCGAGATCAGACGAGATCGGGCGTGTTCAGGGTGGTATGGCCGTAAGCGGAATAGTAGTCAACAAACACTCTATTTATGCTGATGCACTTTGACAGTGAGCTGACTTTGTTGCGAAAAAAGTCACTTTTTGCCCAAAAAGTATCTCTGAATGACTTGAAATTTTACACAGTAGTAGTCAACGTCGCCCTGAACAAGGATCCGTTGAAAATATTCACATATCTCTTAAGGAATAATTGAAATGAATTTTTTTAAATGAGGAAACGATCCATTTGCCCTGATGCACTTTGCACATGTGGTGGTTGAAAAAGCTTACAGCACCTGGTATTCCCAGGCGGTCTCCCATCCAAGTACTAACCAGGCCCGACCCTGCTTAGCTTTCGAGATCAGACGAGATCGGGTGTGTTCAGGGTGGTATGGCCGTAAGCGGAATAGTAGTCAACAAACACTCTATTTATGCTGATGCACTTTGACAGTGAGCTGACTTTGTTGCGAAAAAAGTCACTTTTTGCCCAAAAAGTATCTCTGAATGACTTGAAATTTTACACAGTAGTAGTCAACGTCGCCCTGAACAAGGATCCGTTGAAAATATTCACATATCTCTTAAGGAATAATTGAAATGAATTTTTTTAAATGAGGAAACGATCCATTTGCCCTGATGCACTTTGCACATGTGGTGGTTGAAAAAGCTTACAGCACCTGGTATTCCCAGGCGGTCTCCCATCCAAGTACTAACCAGGCCCGACCCTGCTTAGCTTCCGAGATCAGACGAGATCGGGCGTGTTCAGGGTGGTATGGCCGTAAGCGGAATAGTAGTCAACAAACACTCTATTTATGCTGATGCACTTTGACAGTGAGCTGACTTTGTTGCGAAAAAAGTCACTTTTTGCCCAAAAAGTATCTCTGAATGACTTGAAATTTTACACAGTAGTAGTCAACGTCGCCCTGAACAAGGATCCGTTGAAAATATTCACATATCTCTTAAGGAATAATTGAAATGAATTTTTTTAAATGAGGAAACGATCCATTTGCCCTGATGCACTTTGCACATGTGGTGGTTGAAAAAGCTTACAGCACCTGGTATTCCCAGGCGGTCTCCCATCCAAGTACTAACCAGGCCCGACCCTGCTTAGCTTCCGAGATCAGACGAGATCGGGCGTGTTCAGGGTGGTATGGCCGTAAGCGGAATAGTAGTCAACAAACACTCTATTTATGCTGATGCACTTTGACAGTGAGCTGACTTTGTTGCGAAAAAAGTCACTTTTTGCCCAAAAAGTATCTCTGAATGACTTGAAATTTTACACAGTAGTAGTCAACGTCGCCCTGAACAAGGATCCGTTGAAAATATTCACATATCTCTTAAGGAATAATTGAAATGAATTTTTTTAAATGAGGAAACGATCCATTTGCCCTGATGCACTTTGCACATGTGGTGGTTGAAAAAGCTTACAGCACCTGGTATTCCCAGGCGGTCTCCCATCCAAGTACTAACCAGGCGCGACCCTGCTTAGCTTCCGAGATCAGACGAGATCGGGCGTGTTCAGGGTGGTATGGCCGTAAGCGGAATAGTAGTCAACAAACACTCTATTTATGCTGATGCACTTTGACAGTGAGCTGACTTTGTTGCGAAAAAAGTCACTTTTTGCCCAAAAAGTATCTCTGAATGACTTGAAATTTTACACAGTAGTAGTCAACGTCGCCCTGAACAAGGATCCGTTGAAAATATTCACATATCTCTTAAGGAATAATTGAAATGAATTTTTTTAAATGAGGAAACGATCCATTTGCCCTGATGCACTTTGCACATGTGGTGGTTGAAAAAGCTTACAGCACCTGGTATTCCCAGGCGGTCTCCCATCCAAGTACTAACCAGGCCCGACCCTGCTTAGCTTTCGAGATCAGACGAGATCGGGCGTGTTCAGGGTGGTATGGCCGTAAGCGGAATAGTAGTCAACAAACACTCTATTTATGCTGATGCACTTTGACAGTGAGCTGACTTTGTTGCGAAAAAAGTCACTTTTTGCCCAAAAAGTATCTCTGAATGACTTGAAATTTTACACAGTAGTAGTCAACGTCGCCCTGAACAAGGATCCGTTGAAAATATTCACATATCTCTTAAGGAATAATTGAAATGAATTTTTTTAAATGAGGAAACGATCCATTTGCCCTGATGCACTTTGCACATGTGGTGGTTGAAAAAGCTTACAGCACCTGGTATTCCCAGGCGGTCTCCCATCCAAGTACTAACCAGGCCCGACCCTGCTTAGCTTTCGAGATCAGACGAGATCGGGCGTGTTCAGGGTGGTATGGCCGTAAGCAGAATAGTAGTCAACAAACACTCTATTTATGCTGATGCACTTTGACAGTGAGCTGACTTTGTTGCGAAAAAAGTCACTTTTTGCCCAAAAAGTATCTCTGAATGACTTGAAATTTTACACAGTAGTAGTCAACGTCGCCCTGAACAAGGATCCGTTGAAAATATTCACATATCTCTTAAGGAATAATTGAAATGAATTTTTTTAAATGAGGAAACGATCCATTTGCCCTGATGCACTTTGCACATGTGGTGGTTGAAAAAGCTTACAGCACCTGGTATTCCCAGGCGGTCTCCCATCCAAGTACTAACCAGGCCCGACCCTGCTTAGCTTCCGAGATCAGACGAGATCGGGCGTGTTCAGGGTGGTATGGCCGTAAGCGGAATAGTAGTCAACAAACACTCTATTTATGCTGATGCACTTTGACAGTGAGCTGACTTTGTTGCGAAAAAAGTCACTTTTTGCCCAAAAAGTATCTCTGAATGACTTGAAATTTTACACAGTAGTAGTCAACGTCGCCCTGAACAAGGATCCGTTGAAAATATTCACATATCTCTTAAGGAATAATTGAAATGAATTTTTTTAAATGAGGAAACGATCCATTTGCCCTGATGCACTTTGCACATGTGGTGGTTGAAAAAGCTTACAGCACCTGGTATTCCCAGGCGGTCTCCCATCCAAGTACTAACCAGGCCCGACCCTGCTTAGCTTCCGAGATCAGACGAGATCGGGCGTGTTCAGGGTGGTATGGCCGTAAGCGGAATAGTAGTCAACAAACACTCTATTTATGCTGATGCACTTTGACAGTGAGCTGACTTTGTTGCGAAAAAAGTCACTTTTTGCCCAAAAAGTATCTCTGAATGACTTGAAATTTTACACAGTAGTAGTCAACGTCGCCCTGAACAAGGATCCGTTGAAAATATTCACATATCTCTTAAGGAATAATTGAAATGAATTTTTTTAAATGAGGAAACGATCCATTTGCCCTGATGCACTTTGCACATGTGGTGGTTGAAAAAGCTTACAGCACCTGGTATTCCCAGGCGGTCTCCCATCCAAGTACTAACCAGGCCCGACCCTGCTTAGCTTCCGAGATCAGACGAGATCGGGCGTGTTCAGGGTGGTATGGCCGTAAGCGGAATAGTAGTCAACAAACACTCTATTTATGCTGATGCACTTTGACAGTGAGCTGACTTTGTTGCGAAAAAAGTCACTTTTTGCCCAAAAAGTATCTCTGAATGACTTGAAATTTTACACAGTAGTAGTCAACGTCGCCCTGAACAAGGATCCGTTGAAAATATTCACATATCTCTTAAGGAATAATTGAAATGAATTTTTTTAAATGAGGAAACGATCCATTTGCCCTGATGCACTTTGCACATGTGGTGGTTGAAAAAGCTTACAGCACCTGGTATTCCCAGGCGGTCTCCCATCCAAGTACTAACCAGGCCCGACCCTGCTTAGCTTCCGAGATCAGACGAGATCGGGCGTGTTCAGGGTGGTATGGCCGTAAGCGGAATAGTAGTCAACAAACACTCTATTTATGCTGATGCACTTTGACAGTGAGCTGACTTTGTTGCGAAAAAAGTCACTTTTTGCCCAAAAAGTATCTCTGAATGACTTGAAATTTTACACAGTAGTAGTCAACGTCGCCCTGAACAAGGATCCGTTGAAAATATTCACATATCTCTTAAGGAATAATTGAAATGAATTTTTTTAAATGAGGAAACGATCCATTTGCCCTGATGCACTTTGCACATGTGGTGGTTGAAAAAGCTTACAGCACCTGGTATTCCCAGGCGGTCTCCCATCCAAGTACTAACCAGGCGCGACCCTGCTTAGCTTCCGAGATCAGACGAGATCGGGCGTGTTCAGGGTGGTATGGCCGTAAGCGGAATAGTAGTCAACAAACACTCTATTTATGCTGATGCACTTTGACAGTGAGCTGACTTTGTTGCGAAAAAAGTCACTTTTTGCCCAAAAAGTATCTCTGAATGACTTGAAATTTTACACAGTAGTAGTCAACGTCGCCCTGAACAAGGATCCGTTGAAAATATTCACATATCTCTTAAGGAATAATTGAAATGAATTTTTTTAAATGAGGAAACGATCCATTTGCCCTGATGCACTTTGCACATGTGGTGGTTGAAAAAGCTTACAGCACCTGGTATTCCCAGGCGGTCTCCCATCCAAGTACTAACCAGGCCCGACCCTGCTTAGCTTTCGAGATCAGACGAGATCGGGCGTGTTCAGGGTGGTATGGCCGTAAGCGGAATAGTAGTCAACAAACACTCTATTTATGCTGATGCACTTTGACAGTGAGCTGACTTTGTTGCGAAAAAAGTCACTTTTTGCCCAAAAAGTATCTCTGAATGACTTGAAATTTTACACAGTAGTAGTCAACGTCGCCCTGAACAAGGATCCGTTGAAAATATTCACATATCTCTTAAGGAATAATTGAAATGAATTTTTTTAAATGAGGAAACGATCCATTTGCCCTGATGCACTTTGCACATGTGGTGGTTGAAAAAGCTTACAGCACCTGGTATTCCCAGGCGGTCTCCCATCCAAGTACTAACCAGGCCCGACCCTGCTTAGCTTCCGAGATCAGACGAGATCGGGCGTGTTCAGGGTGGTATGGCCGTAAGCGGAATAGTAGTCAACAAACACTCTATTTATGCTGATGCACTTTGACAGTGAGCTGACTTTGTTGCGAAAAAAGTCACTTTTTGCCCAAAAAGTATCTCTGAATGACTTGAAATTTTACACAGTAGTAGTCAACGTCGCCCTGAACAAGGATCCGTTGAAAATATTCACATATCTCTTAAGGAATAATTGAAATGAATTTTTTTAAATGAGGAAACGATCCATTTGCCCTGATGCACTTTGCACATGTGGTGGTTGAAAAAGCTTACAGCACCTGGTATTCCCAGGCGGTCTCCCATCCAAGTACTAACCAGGCCCGACCCTGCTTAGCTTCCGAGATCAGACGAGATCGGGCGTGTTCAGGGTGGTATGGCCGTAAGCGGAATAGTAGTCAACAAACACTCTATTTATGCTGATGCACTTTGACAGTGAGCTGACTTTGTTGCGAAAAAAGTCACTTTTTGCCCAAAAAGTATCTCTGAATGACTTGAAATTTTACACAGTAGTAGTCAACGTCGCCCTGAACAAGGATCCGTTGAAAATATTCACATATCTCTTAAGGAATAATTGAAATGAATTTTTTTAAATGAGGAAACGATCCATTTGCCCTGATGCACTTTGCACATGTGGTGGTTGAAAAAGCTTACAGCACCTGGTATTCCCAGGCGGTCTCCCATCCAAGTACTAACCAGGCCGCGACCCTGCTTAGCTTCCGAGATCAGACGAGATCGGGCGTGTTCAGGGTGGTATGGCCGTAAGCGGAATAGTAGTCAACAAACACTCTATTTATGCTGATGCACTTTGACAGTGAGCTGACTTTGTTGCGAAAAAAGTCACTTTTTGCCCAAAAAGTATCTCTGAATGACTTGAAATTTTACACAGTAGTAGTCAACGTCGCCCTGAACAAGGATCCGTTGAAAATATTCACATATCTCTTAAGGAATAATTGAAATGAATTTTTTTAAATGAGGAAACGATCCATTTGCCCTGATGCACTTTGCACATGTGGTGGTTGAAAAAGCTTACAGCACCTGGTATTCCCAGGCGGTCTCCCATCCAAGTACTAACCAGGCGCGACCCTGCTTAGCTTCCGAGATCAGACGAGATCGGGCGTGTTCAGGGTGGTATGGCCGTAAGCGGAATAGTAGTCAACAAACACTCTATTTATGCTGATGCACTTTGACAGTGAGCTGACTTTGTTGCGAAAAAAGTCACTTTTTGCCCAAAAAGTATCTCTGAATGACTTGAAATTTTACACAGTAGTAGTCAACGTCGCCCTGAACAAGGATCCGTTGAAAATATTCACATATCTCTTAAGGAATAATTGAAATGAATTTTTTTAAATGAGGAAACGATCCATTTGCCCTGATGCACTTTGCACATGTGGTGGTTGAAAAAGCTTACAGCACCTGGTATTCCCAGGCGGTCTCCCATCCAAGTACTAACCAGGCCCGACCCTGCTTAGCTTCCGAGATCAGACGAGATCGGGCGTGTTCAGGGTGGTATGGCCGTAAGCGGAATAGTAGTCAACAAACACTCTATTTATGCTGATGCACTTTGACAGTGAGCTGACTTTGTTGCGAAAAAAGTCACTTTTTGCCCAAAAAGTATCTCTGAATGACTTGAAATTTTACACAGTAGTAGTCAACGTCGCCCTGAACAAGGATCCGTTGAAAATATTCACATATCTCTTAAGGAATAATTGAAATGAATTTTTTTAAATGAGGAAACGATCCATTTGCCCTGATGCACTTTGCACATGTGGTGGTTGAAAAAGCTTACAGCACCTGGTATTCCCAGGCGGTCTCCCATCCAAGTACTAACCAGGCCCGACCCTGCTTAGCTTTCGAGATCAGACGAGATCGGGCGTGTTCAGGGTGGTATGGCCGTAAGCGGAATAGTAGTCAACAAACACTCTATTTATGCTGATGCACTTTGACAGTGAGCTGACTTTGTTGCGAAAAAAGTCACTTTTTGCCCAAAAAGTATCTCTGAATGACTTGAAATTTTACACAGTAGTAGTCAACGTCGCCCTGAACAAGGATCCGTTGAAAATATTCACATATCTCTTAAGGAATAATTGAAATGAATTTTTTTAAATGAGGAAACGATCCATTTGCCCTGATGCACTTTGCACATGTGGTGGTTGAAAAAGCTTACAGCACCTGGTATTCCCAGGCGGTCTCCCATCCAAGTACTAACCAGGCCCGACCCGGCTTAGCTTTCGAGATCAGACGAGATCGGGCGTGTTCAGGGTGGTATGGCCGTAAGCGGAATAGTAGTCAACAAACACTCTATTTATGCTGATGCACTTTGACAGTGAGCTGACTTTGTTGCGAAAAAAGTCACTTTTTGCCCAAAAAGTATCTCTGAATGACTTGAAATTTTACACAGTAGTAGTCAACGTCGCCCTGAACAAGGATCCGTTGAAAATATTCACATATCTCTTAAGGAATAATTGAAATGAATTTTTTTAAATGAGGAAACGATCCATTTGCCCTGATGCACTTTGCACATGTGGTGGTTGAAAAAGCTTACAGCACCTGGTATTCCCAGGCGGTCTCCCATCCAAGTACTAACCAGGCCCGACCCTGCTTAGCTTCCGAGATCAGACGAGATCGGGCGTGTTCAGGGTGGTATGGCCGTAAGCGGAATAGTAGTCAACAAACACTCTATTTATGCTGATGCACTTTGACAGTGAGCTGACTTTGTTGCGAAAAAAGTCACTTTTTGCCCAAAAAGTATCTCTGAATGACTTGAAATTTTACACAGTAGTAGTCAACGTCGCCCTGAACAAGGATCCG
>NW_028154637.1:0-79033 GCF_963457635.1 Microchirus variegatus | reverse complement strand
TGAAGAATATTTTTAATGAACTTTTGAAAATCAGGAAAGCGATCCATGCACTTGGACATTGCAAGTATGTTGGAATGTCTTGAAATTGTACTCAGTCATAGTCAACGACGCCCTGAACAAGAATCCGTTGAAAATATTTGCATATCGTTTAAGGAATATTTTTAAAGAATTTCTGAAAATCAGGAAAGCGATCCATGCACTTAGGCAGTGACTAAACTTTTTTGTCAAAAAAGACCCCAAAAGTATCTTGGAATGTCTTGAAATTGTACACAGTCATAGTCAAGCATGCCCTGAACAAGAATATATTGAATATATTTGCATATCTCTTGAAGAATATTTTTAATGAATTTTTGAAAATCCGAAAAGCGATCCATGCACTTGGACATTCAAAGTATGTTGGAATGTCTTGAAATTGTACTCAGTCATAGTCAACGACGCCCTGAACAAGAATCAATTGAAAATATTTGCATATCTCTTAAGGAATATTTTTAATGAATTTTTGAAAATGAGGAAAGTCTGTGCACTTAGGCAGTGACTTAACTTTTTATTCAAAAAAGACCCCAAAAGTATCTTGGAATGTCTTGAAATTGTACACAGTCATAGTCAAGCATGCCCTGAACAAGAATCTGTTGAATATATTTGCATATCTCTTGAAGAATATTTTTAATGAACTTTTGAAAATCAGGAAAGCGATCCATGCACTTGGACATTCCAAGTATGTTGGAATGTCTTGAAATTGTACTCAGTCATAGTCAACGACGCCCTGAACAAGAATCCGTTGAAAATATTTGCATATCGTTTAAGGAATATTTTTAAAGAATTTCTGAAAATCAGGAAAGCGATCCATGCACTTAGGCAGTGACTTAACTTTTTCTTCAAAAAAACCCCCAAAAGTATCTTGGAATGTCTTGAAATTGTACACAGTCATAGTCAAGAATGCCCTGAACAAGAATCCGTTGAATATATTTGCATATCTCTTGAAGAATATTTTTAATGAACTTTTGAAAATCAGGAAAGCGATCCATGCACTTGGACATTCCAAGTATGTTGGAATGTCTTGAAATTGTACTCAGTCATAGTCAACGACGCCCTGAACAAGAATCCGTTGAAAATATTTGCATATCGCTTAAGGAATATTTTTTATGAATTTTTGAAAATCAGGAAAGCGATCCATGCACTTAGGCAGTGACTTAACTTTTTTGTCAAAAAAGACCCCAAAAGTATCTTGGAATGTCTTGAAATTGTACACAGTCATAGTCAAGCATGCCCTGAACAAGAATCCGTTGAATATATTTGCATATCTCTTGAAGAATATTTTTAATGAATTTTTGAAAATCCGAAAAGCGATCCATGCACTTGGACATTCCAAGTATGTTGGAATGTCTTGAAATTGTACTCAGTCATAGTCAACAACGCCCTGAACAAGAATCCATTGAAAATATTTGCATATCTCTTAAGGAATATTTTTAATGAATTTTTGAAAATGAGGAAAGTCTGTGCACTTAGGCAGTGACTTAACTTTTTATTCAAAAAAGACCCCAAAAGTATCTTGGAATGTCTTGAAATTGTACACAGTCATAGTCAAGCATGCCCTGAACAAGAATCCGTTGAATATATTTGCATATCTCTTGAAGAATATTTTAAATGAATTTTTGAAAATCCGGAAAGCTATCCATGCACTTGGACATTCCAAGTAAGTTGGAATGTCTTGAAATTGTACTCAGTCATAGTCAACGACGCCCTGAACAAGAATCTATTGAAAATATTTGCATATCTCTTAAGGAATATTTTTAATGAATTTTTGAAAATGAGGAATTTCTGTGCACTTAGGCAGTGACTTAACTTCTTATTCAAAAAAGACCCCAAAAGTATCTTGGAATGTCTTGAAATTGTACACAGTCAAAGTCAAGCATGCCCTGAACAAGAATCCGTTGAATATATTTGCATATCTCTTGAAGAATATTTTTAATGAACTTTTGAAAATCAGGAAAGCGATCCATGTACCTGGACATTCAAAGTATGTTGGAATGTCTTGAAATTGTACTCGGTCATAGTCAACGACGCCCTGAACAAGAATCCGTTGAAAATATTTGCATATCGCTTAAGGAATATTTTTAATGAATTTTTGAAAATCAGGAAAGCGATCCATGCACTTAGGCAGTGACTTAACTTTTTCGTCAAAAAAGACCCCAAAAGTATCTTGGAATGTCTTGAAATTGTACACAGTCATAGTCAAGAATGCCCTGAACAAGAATCCGTTGAATATATTTGCATATCTCTTGAAGAATATTTTTAATGAATTTTTGAAAATCCGGAAAGCGATCCATGCACTTGGACATTCCAAGTATGTTGGAATGTCTTGAAATTGTACTCGGTCATAGTCAACGACGCCCTGAACAAGAATCCATTGAAAATATTTGCATATCTCTTAAGGAATATTTTTAATGAATTTTTGAAAATGATGAAAGTCTGTGCACTTAGGCAGTGACTTAACTTTTTATTCAAAAAAGACCCCAAAGGTATCTTGGAATGTCTTGAAATTGTACACAGTCATAGTCAAGCATGCCCTGAACAAGAATCCGTTGAATATATTTGCATATCTCTTGAAGAATATTTTTTAATGAATTTTTGAAAATCCGGAAAGCGATCCATGCACTTGGACATTCCAAGTATGTTGGAATGTCTTGAAATTGTACTCGGTCATAGTCAACGACGCCCTGAACAAGAATCAATTGAAAATATTTGCATATCTCTTAAGGAATATTTTTAATGAATTTTTGGAAATGAGGAAAGTCTGTGCACTTAGGCAGTGACTTAACTTTTTCTTCAAAAAAGACCCCAAAAGTATCTTGGAATGTCTTGAAATTGTACACAGTCATAGTCAAGCATGCCCTGAACAAGAATCCGTTGAATATATTTGCATATCTCTTGAAGAATATTTTTAATGAACTTTTGAAAATCAGGAAAGCGATCCATGCACTTGGACATTCCAAGTATGTTGGAATGTCTTGAAATTGTACTCAGTCATAGTCAACGACGCCCTGAATAATAATCCGTTGAAAATATTTGCATATCGTTTAAGGAATATTTTTAAAGAATTTCTGAAAATCAGGAAAGCTATCCATGCACTTAGGCAGTGACTTAACTTTTTCGTCAAAAAAGACCCCAAAAGTATCTTGGAATGTCTTGAAATTGTACACAGTCATAGTCAAGAATGCCCTGAACAAGAATCCGTTGAATATATTTGCATATCTCTTGAAGAATATTTTTAATGAATTTTTGAAAATCCGGAAAGCGATCCATGCACTTGGACATTCCAAGTATGTTGGAATGTCTTGAAATTGTACTCGGTCATAGTCAACGACGCCCTGAACAAGAATCCATTGAAAATATTTGCATATCTCTTAAGGAATATTTTTAATGAATTTTTGAAAATGAGGAAAGTCTGTGCACTCAGGCAGTGACTTAACTTTTTATTCAAAAAAGACCCCAAAAGTATCTTGGAATGTCTTGAAATTGTACACAGTCATAGTCAAGCATGCCCTGAACAAGAATCCGTTGAATATATTTGCATATCTCTTGAAGAATATTTTTAATGAACTTTTGAAAATCAGGAAAGCGATCCATGCACTTGGACATTCCAAGTATGTTGGAATGTCTTGAAATTGTACTCAGTCATAGTCAACGACGCCCTGAACAAGAATCCGTTGAAAATATTTGCATATCGTTTAAGGAATATTTTTAAAGAATTTCTGAAAATCAGGAAAGCGATCCATGCACTTAGGCAGTGACTTAACTTTTTTGTCAAAAAAGACCCCAAAAGTATCTTGGAATGTCTTGAAATTGTACACAGTCATAGTCAAGCATGCCCTGAACAAGAATCCGTTGAATATATTTGCATATCTCTTGAAGAATATTTTTAATGAATTTTTGAAAATCCGGAAAGCGATCCATGCACTTGGACATTCCAAGTATGTTGGAATGTCTTGAAATTGTACTCGGTCATAGTCAACGACGCCCTGAACAAGAATCCATTGAAAATATTTGCATATCTCTTAAGGAATATTTTTAATGAATTTTTGAAAATGAGGAAAGTCTGTGCACTTAGGCAGTGACTTAACTTTTTCGTCAAAAAAGACCCCAAAAGTATCTTGGAATGTCTTGAAATTGTACACAGTCATAGTCAAGCATGCCCTGAACAAGAATCCGTTGAATATATTTGCATATCTCTTGAAGAATATTTTTAATGAATTTTTAAAAATCCGGAAAGCGATCCATGCACTTGGACATTCCAAGTATGTTGGAATGTCTTGAAATTGTACTCGGTCATAGTCAACGACGCCCTGAACAAGAATCCATTGAAAATATTTGCATATCTCTTAAGGAATATTTTTAATGAATTTTTGAAAATGAGGAAAGTCTGTGCACTTAGGCAGTGACTTAACTTTTTATTCAAAAAAGACCCCAAAAGTATCTTGGAATGTCTTGAAATTGTACACAGTCATAGTCAAGCATGCCCTGAACAAGAATCCGTTGAATATATTTGCATATCTCTTGAAGAATATTTTTAATGAACTTTTGAAAATCAGGAAAGCGATCCATGCACTTGGACATTCCAAGTATGTTGGAATGTCTTGAAATTGTACTCAGTCATAGTCAACGACGCCCTGAACAAGAATCCGTTGAAAATATTTGCATATCGTTTAAGGAATATTTTTAAAGAATTTCTGAAAATCAGGAAAGCGATCCATGCACTTAGGCAGTGACTTAACTTTTTCGTCAAAAAAGACCCCAAAAGTATCTTGGAATGTCTTGAAATTGTACACAGTCATAGTCAAGAATGCCCTGAACAAGAATCCGTTGAATATATTTGCATATCTCTTGAAGAATATTTTTAATGAATTTTTGAAAATCCGGAAAGCGATCCATGCACTTGGACATTCCAAGTATGTTGGAATGTCTTGAAATTGTACTCGGTCATAGTCAAGCATGCCCTGAACAAGAATCCATTGAAAATATTTGCATATCTCTTAAGGAATATTTTTAATGAATTTTTGAAAATGAGGAAAGTCTGTGCACTTAGGCAGTGACTTAACTTTTTATTCAAAAAAGACCCCAAAAGTATCTTGGAATGTCTTGAAATTGTACACAGTCATAGTCAAGCATGCCCTGAACAAGAATCCGTTGAATATATTTGCATATCTCTTGAAGAATATTTTTAATGAACTTTTGAAAATCAGGAAAGCGATCCATGCACTTGGACATTGCAAGTATGTTGGAATGTCTTGAAATTGTACTCAGTCATAGTCAACGACGCCCTGAACAAGAATCCGTTGAAAATATTTGCATATCGTTTAAGGAATATTTTTAAAGAATTTCTGAAAATCAGGAAAGCGATCCATGCACTTAGGCAGTGACTAAACTTTTTTGTCAAAAAAGACCCCAAAAGTATCTTGGAATGTCTTGAAATTGTACACAGTCATAGTCAAGCATGCCCTGAACAAGAATATGTTGAATATATTTGCATATCTCTTGAAGAATATTTTTAATGAATTTTTGAAAATCCGAAAAGCGATCCATGCACTTGGACATTCAAAGTATGTTGGAATGTCTTGAAATTGTACTCAGTCATAGTCAACGACGCCCTGAACAAGAATCAATTGAAAATATTTGCATATCTCTTAAGGAATATTTTTAATGAATTTTTGAAAATGAGGAAAGTCTGTGCACTTAGGCAGTGACTTAACTTTTTATTCAAAAAAGACCCCAAAAGTATCTTGGAATGTCTTGAAATTGTACACAGTCATAGTCAAGCATGCCCTGAACAAGAATCTGTTGAATATATTTGCATATCTCTTGAAGAATATTTTTAATGAACTTTTGAAAATCAGGAAAGCGATCCATGCACTTGGACATTCCAAGTATGTTGGAATGTCTTGAAATTGTACTCAGTCATAGTCAACGACGCCCTGAACAAGAATCCGTTGAAAATATTTGCATATCTCTTGAAGAATATTTTTTATGAATTTTTGAAAATCAGGAAAGCGATCCATGCACTTAGGCAGTGACTTAACTTTTTTGTCAAAAAAGACCCCAAAAGTATCTTGGAATGTCTTGAAATTGTACACAGTCATAGTCAAGCATGCCCTGAACAAGAATCCGTTGAATATATTTGCATATCTCTTGAAGAATATTTTTAATGAATTTTTGAAAATCCGAAAAGCGATCCATGCACTTGGACATTCCAAGTATGTTGGAATGTCTTGAAATTGTACTCAGTCATAGTCAACAACGCCCTGAACAAGAATCCATTGAAAATATTTGCATATCTCTTAAGGAATATTTTTAATGAATTTTTGAAAATGAGGAAAGTCTGTGCACTTAGGCAGTGACTTAACTTTTTATTCAAAAAAGACCCCAAAAGTATCTTGGAATGTCTTGAAATTGTACACAGTCATAGTCAAGCATGCCCTGAACAAGAATCCGTTGAATATATTTGCATATCTCTTGAAGAATATTTTAAATGAATTTTTGAAAATCCGGAAAGCTATCCATGCACTTGGACATTCCAAGTAAGTTGGAATGTCTTGAAATTGTACTCAGTCATAGTCAACGACGCCCTGAACAAGAATCTATTGAAAATATTTGCATATCTCTTAAGGAATATTTTTAATGAATTTTTGAAAATGAGGAATTTCTGTGCACTTAGGCAGTGACTTAACTTCTTATTCAAAAAAGACCCCAAAAGTATCTTGGAATGTCTTGAAATTGTACACAGTCAAAGTCAAGCATGCCCTGAACAAGAATCCGTTGAATATATTTGCATATCTCTTGAAGAATATTTTTAATGAACTTTTGAAAATCAGGAAAGCGATCCATGTACCTGGACATTCAAAGTATGTTGGAATGTCTTGAAATTGTACTCGGTCATAGTCAACGACGCCCTGAACAAGAATCCGTTGAAAATATTTGCATATCGCTTAAGGAATATTTTTAATGAATTTTTGAAAATCAGGAAAGCGATCCATGCACTTAGGCAGTGACTTAACTTTTTCGTCAAAAAAGACCCCAAAAGTATCTTGGAATGTCTTGAAATTGTACACAGTCATAGTCAAGAATGCCCTGAACAAGAATCCGTTGAATATATTTGCATATCTCTTGAAGAATATTTTTAATGAATTTTTGAAAATCCGGAAAGCGATCCATGCACTTGGACATTCCAAGTATGTTGGAATGTCTTGAAATTGTACTCGGTCATAGTCAACGACGCCCTGAACAAGAATCCATTGAAAATATTTGCATATCTCTTAAGGAATATTTTTAATGAATTTTTGAAAATGATGAAAGTCTGTGCACTTAGGCAGTGACTTAACTTTTTATTCAAAAAAGACCCCAAAGGTATCTTGGAATGTCTTGAAATTGTACACAGTCATAGTCAAGCATGCCCTGAACAAGAATCCGTTGAATATATTTGCATATCTCTTGAAGAATATTTTTAATGAACTTTTGAAAATCAGGAAAGCGATCCATGCACTTGGACATTCCAAGTATGTTGGAATGTCTTGAAATTGTACTCAGTCATAGTCAACGACGCCCTGAACAAGAATCCGTTGAAAATATTTGCATATCGCTTAAGGAATATTTTTAATGAATTTTTGAAAATCAGGAAAGCGATCCATGCACTTAGGCAGTGACTTAACTTTTTTGTCAAAAAAGACCCCAAAAGTATCTTGGAATGTCTTGAAATTGTACACAGTCATAGTCAAGCATGCCCTGAACAAGAATCCGTTGAATATATCTGCATATCTCTTGAAGAATATTTTTAATGAATTTTTGAAAATCCGAAAAGCGATCCATGCACTTGGACATTCCAAGTATGTTGGAATGTCTTGAAATTGTACTCAGTCATAGTCAACGACGCCCTGAACAAGAATCCGTTGAAAATATTTGCATATCGTTTAAGGAATATTTTTAAAGAATTTCTGAAAATCAGGAAAGCGATCCATGCACTTAGGCAGTGACTTAACTTTTTCGTCAAAAAAGACCCCAAAAGTATCTTGGAATGTCTTGAAATTGTACACAGTCATAGTCAAGCATGCCCTGAACAAGAATCCGTTGAATATATTTGCATATCTCTTGAAGAATATTTTTAATGAACTTTTGAAAATCAGGAAAGCGATCCATGCACTTGGACATTCAAAGTATGTTGGAATGTCTTGAAATTGTACTCAGTCATAGTCAACGACGCCCTGAACAAGACTCCGTTGAAAATATTTGCATATCGCTTAAGGAATATTTTTAATGAATTTTTGAAAATCAGGAAAGTCTGTGCACTCAGGCAGTGACTTAAATTTTTATCCAAAAAAGACCCCAAAGGTATCTTGGAATGTCTTGAAATTGTACACAGTCATAGTCAAGCATGCCCTGAACAAGAATCCGTTGAATATATTTGCATATCTCTTGAAGAATATTTTTAATGAACTTTTGAAAATCAGGAAAGCGATCCATGCACTTGGACATTCCAAGTATGTTGGAATGTCTTGAAATTGTACTCAGTCATAGTCAACGACGCCCTGAACAAGAATCCGTTGAAAATATTTGCATATCGTTTAAGGAATATTTTTAAAGAATTTCTGAAAATCAGGAAAGCGATCCATGCACTTAGGCAGTGACTTAACTTTTTTGTCAAAAAAGACCCCAAAAGTATCTTGGAATGTCTTGAAATTGTACACAGTCATAGTCAAGCATGCCCTGAACAAGAATCCGTTGAATATATTTGCATATCTCTTGAAGAATATTTTTAATGAATTTTTGAAAATCCGGAAAGCGATCCATGCACTTGGACATTCCAAGTATGTTGGAATGTCTTGAAATTGTACTCGGTCATAGTCAACGACGCCCTGAACAAGAATCCATTGAAAATATTTGCATATCTCTTAAGGAATATTTTTAATGAATTTTTGAAAATGAGGAAAGTCTGTGCACTTAGGCAGTGACTTAACTTTTTCGTCAAAAAAGACCCCAAAAGTATCTTGGAATGTCTTGAAATTGTACACAGTCATAGTCAAGCATGCCCTGAACAAGAATCCGTTGAATATATTTGCATATCTCTTGAAGAATATTTTTAATGAATTTTTAAAAATCCGGAAAGCGATCCATGCACTTGGACATTCCAAGTATGTTGGAATGTCTTGAAATTGTACTCGGTCATAGTCAACGACGCCCTGAACAAGAATCCATTGAAAATATTTGCATATCTCTTAAGGAATATTTTTAATGAATTTTTGAAAATGAGGAAAGTCTGTGCACTTAGGCAGTGACTTAACTTTTTATTCAAAAAAGACCCCAAAAGTATCTTGGAATGTCTTGAAATTGTACACAGTCATAGTCAAGCATGCCCTGAACAAGAATCCGTTGAATATATTTGCATATCTCTTGAAGAATATTTTTAATGAACTTTTGAAAATCAGGAAAGCGATCCATGCACTTGGACATTCCAAGTATGTTGGAATGTCTTGAAATTGTACTCGGTCATAGTCAAGCATGCCCTGAACAAGAATCCATTGAAAATATTTGCATATCTCTTAAGGAATATTTTTAATGAATTTTTGAAAATGAGGAAAGTCTGTGCACTTAGGCAGTGACTTAACTTTTTATTCAAAAAAGACCCCAAAAGTATCTTGGAATGTCTTGAAATTGTACACAGTCATAGTCAAGCATGCCCTGAACAAGAATCCGTTGAATATATTTGCATATCTCTTGAAGAATATTTTTAATGAACTTTTGAAAATCAGGAAAGCGATCCATGCACTTGGACATTGCAAGTATGTTGGAATGTCTTGAAATTGTACTCAGTCATAGTCAACGACGCCCTGAACAAGAATCCGTTGAAAATATTTGCATATCGTTTAAGGAATATTTTTAAAGAATTTCTGAAAATCAGGAAAGCGATCCATGCACTTAGGCAGTGACTAAACTTTTTTGTCAAAAAAGACCCCAAAAGTATCTTGGAATGTCTTGAAATTGTACACAGTCATAGTCAAGCATGCCCTGAACAAGAATATGTTGAATATATTTGCATATCTCTTGAAGAATATTTTTAATGAATTTTTGAAAATCCGAAAAGCGATCCATGCACTTGGACATTCAAAGTATGTTGGAATGTCTTGAAATTGTACTCAGTCATAGTCAACGACGCCCTGAACAAGAATCAATTGAAAATATTTGCATATCTCTTAAGGAATATTTTTAATGAATTTTTGA
The DNA here is from genome assembly GCF_963457635.1 of Microchirus variegatus. Lineage (NCBI taxonomy): Eukaryota > Metazoa > Chordata > Actinopteri > Pleuronectiformes > Soleidae > Microchirus > Microchirus variegatus. The sequence continues at coordinate 68,770 of NW_028154637.1, read as the reverse complement.
AAATGAGGAAAGTCTGTGCACTTAGGCAGTGACTTAACTTTTTATTCAAAAAAGACCCCAAAAGTATCTTGGAATGTCTTGAAATTGTACACAGTCATAGTCAAGCATGCCCTGAACAAGAATCTGTTGAATATATTTGCATATCTCTTGAAGAATATTTTTAATGAACTTTTGAAAATCAGGAAAGCGATCCATGCACTTGGACATTCCAAGTATGTTGGAATGTCTTGAAATTGTACTCAGTCATAGTCAACGACGCCCTGAACAAGAATCCGTTGAAAATATTTGCATATCGTTTAAGGAATATTTTTAAAGAATTTCTGAAAATCAGGAAAGCGATCCATGCACTTAGGCAGTGACTTAACTTTTTCTTCAAAAAAAACCCCAAAAGTATCTTGGAATGTCTTGAAATTGTACACAGTCATAGTCAAGAATGCCCTGAACAAGAATCCGTTGAATATATTTGCATATCTCTTGAAGAATATTTTTAATGAACTTTTGAAAATCAGGAAAGCGATCCATGCACTTGGACATTCCAAGTATGTTGGAATGTCTTGAAATTGTACTCAGTCATAGTCAACGACGCCCTGAACAAGAATCCGTTGAAAATATTTGCATATCGCTTAAGGAATATTTTTTATGAATTTTTGAAAATCAGGAAAGCGATCCATGCACTTAGGCAGTGACTTAACTTTTTTGTCAAAAAAGACCCCAAAAGTATCTTGGAATGTCTTGAAATTGTACACAGTCATAGTCAAGCATGCCCTGAACAAGAATCCGTTGAATATATTTGCATATCTCTTGAAGAATATTTTTAATGAATTTTTGAAAATCCGAAAAGCGATCCATGCACTTGGACATTCCAAGTATGTTGGAATGTCTTGAAATTGTACTCAGTCATAGTCAACAACGCCCTGAACAAGAATCCATTGAAAATATTTGCATATCTCTTAAGGAATATTTTTAATGAATTTTTGAAAATGAGGAAAGTCTGTGTACTTAGGCAGTGACTTAACTTTTTATTCAAAAAAGACCCCAAAAGTATCTTGGAATGTCTTGAAATTGTACACAGTCATAGTCAAGCATGCCCTGAACAAGAATCCGTTGAATATATTTGCATATCTCTTGAAGAATATTTTAAATGAATTTTTGAAAATCCGGAAAGCTATCCATGCACTTGGACATTCCAAGTAAGTTGGAATGTCTTGAAATTGTACTCAGTCATAGTCAACGACGCCCTGAACAAGAATCTATTGAAAATATTTGCATATCTCTTAAGGAATATTTTTAATGAATTTTTGAAAATGAGGAATTTCTGTGCACTTAGGCAGTGACTTAACTTCTTATTCAAAAAAGACCCCAAAAGTATCTTGGAATGTCTTGAAATTGTACACAGTCAAAGTCAAGCATGCCCTGAACAAGAATCCGTTGAATATATTTGCATATCTCTTGAAGAATATTTTTAATGAACTTTTGAAAATCAGGAAAGCGATCCATGTACCTGGACATTCAAAGTATGTTGGAATGTCTTGAAATTGTACTCGGTCATAGTCAACGACGCCCTGAACAAGAATCCGTTGAAAATATTTGCATATCGCTTAAGGAATATTTTTAATGAATTTTTGAAAATCAGGAAAGCGATCCATGCACTTAGGCAGTGACTTAACTTTTTCGTCAAAAAAGACCCCAAAAGTATCTTGGAATGTCTTGAAATTGTACACAGTCATAGTCAAGAATGCCCTGAACAAGAATCCGTTGAATATATTTGCATATCTCTTGAAGAATATTTTTAATGAATTTTTGAAAATCCGGAAAGCGATCCATGCACTTGGACATTCCAAGTATGTTGGAATGTCTTGAAATTGTACTCGGTCATAGTCAACGACGCCCTGAACAAGAATCCATTGAAAATATTTGCATATCTCTTAAGGAATATTTTTAATGAATTTTTGAAAATGATGAAAGTCTGTGCACTTAGGCAGTGACTTAACTTTTTCTTCAAAAAAGACCCCAAAGGTATCTTGGAATGTCTTGAAATTGTACACAGTCATAGTCAAGCATGCCCTGAACAAGAATCCGTTGAATATATTTGCATATCTCTTGAAGAATATTTTTAATGAACTTTTGAAAATCAGGAAAGCGATCCATGCACTTGGACATTCCAAGTATGTTGGAATGTCTTGAAATTGTACTCAGTCATAGTCAACGACGCCCTGAACAAGAATCCGTTGAAAATATTTGCATATCGCTTAAGGAATATTTTTAATGAATTTTTGAAAATCAGGAAAGCGATCCATGCACTTAGGCAGTGACTTAACTTTTTTGTCAAAAAAGACCCCAAAAGTATCTTGGAATGTCTTGAAATTGTACACAGTCATAGTCAAGCATGCCCTGAACAAGAATCCGTTGAATATATCTGCATATCTCTTGAAGAATATTTTTAATGAATTTTTGAAAATCCGAAAAGCGATCCATGCACTTGGACATTCCAAGTATGTTGGAATGTCTTGAAATTGTACTCAGTCATAGTCAACGACGCCCTGAACAAGAATCCGTTGAAAATATTTGCATATCGTTTAAGGAATATTTTTAAAGAATTTCTGAAAATCAGGAAAGCGATCCATGCACTTAGGCAGTGACTTAACTTTTTCGTCAAAAAAGACCCCAAAAGTATCTTGGAATGTCTTGAAATTGTACACAGTCATAGTCAAGCATGCCCTGAACAAGAATCCGTTGAATATATTTGCATATCTCTTGAAGAATATTTTTAATGAACTTTTGAAAATCAGGAAAGCGATCCATGCACTTGGACATTCAAAGTATGTTGGAATGTCTTGAAATTGTACTCAGTCATAGTCAACGACGCCCTGAACAAGACTCCGTTGAAAATATTTGCATATCGCTTAAGGAATATTTTTAATGAATTTTTGAAAATCAGGAAAGCGATCCATGCACTTAGGCAGTGACTTAACTTTTTCGTCAAAAAAGACCCCAAAAGTATCTTGGAATGTCTTGAAATTGTGCACAGTCATAGTCAAGCATGCCCTGAACAAGAATCCGTTGAATATATTTGCATATCTCTTGAAGAATATTTTTAATGAATTTTTGAAAATCCGGAAAGCTATCCATGCACTTGGACATTCCAAGTAAGTTGGAATGTCTTGAAATTGTACTCAGTCATAGTCAACGACGCCCTGAACAAGAATCTATTGAAAATATTTGCATATCTCTTAAGGAATATTTTTAATGAATTTTTGAAAATGAGGAATTTCTGTGCACTTAGGCAGTGACTTAACTTTTTATTCAAAAAAGACCCCAAAAGTATCTTGGAATGTCTTGAAATTGTACACAGTCATAGTCAAGCATGCCCTGAACAAGAATCCGTTGAATATATTTGCATATCTCTTGAAGAATATTTTTAATGAACTTTTGAAAATCAGGAAAGCGATCCATGTACCTGGACATTCAAAGTATGTTGGAATGTCTTGAAATTGTACTCGGTCATAGTCAACGACGCCCTGAACAAGAATCCGTTGAAAATATTTGCATATCGCTTAAGGAATATTTTTAATGAATTTTTGAAAATCAGGAAAGCGATCCATGCACTTAGGCAGTGACTTAACTTTTTTGTCAAAAAAGACCCCAAAAGTATCTTGGAATGTCTTGAAATTGTACACAGTCATAGTCAAGCATGCCCTGAACAAGAATCCGTTGAATATATCTGCATATCTCTTGAAGAATATTTTTAATGAATTTTTGAAAATCCGAAAAGCGATCCATGCACTTGGACATTCCAAGTATGTTGGAATGTCTTGAAATTGTACTCAGTCATAGTCAACGACGCCCTGAACAAGAATCCGTTGAAAATATTTGCATATCGTTTAAGGAATATTTTTAAAGAATTTCTGAAAATCAGGAAAGCGATCCATGCACTTAGGCAGTGACTTAACTTTTTCGTCAAAAAAGACCCCAAAAGTATCTTGGAATGTCTTGAAATTGTACACAGTCATAGTCAAGCATGCCCTGAACAAGAATCCGTTGAATATATTTGCATATCTCTTGAAGAATATTTTTAATGAACTTTTGAAAATCAGGAAAGCGATCCATGCACTTGGACATTCAAAGTATGTTGGAATGTCTTGAAATTGTACTCAGTCATAGTCAACGACGCCCTGAACAAGACTCCGTTGAAAATATTTGCATATCGCTTAAGGAATATTTTTAATGAATTTTTGAAAATCAGGAAAGCGATCCATGCACTTAGGCAGTGACTTAACTTTTTCGTCAAAAAAGACCCCAAAAGTATCTTGGAATGTCTTGAAATTGTGCACAGTCATAGTCAAGCATGCCCTGAACAAGAATCCGTTGAATATATTTGCATATCTCTTGAAGAATATTTTTAATGAATTTTTGAAAATCCGGAAAGCTATCCATGCACTTGGACATTCCAAGTAAGTTGGAATGTCTTGAAATTGTACTCAGTCATAGTCAACGACGCCCTGAACAAGAATCTATTGAAAATATTTGCATATCTCTTAAGGAATATTTTTAATGAATTTTTGAAAATGGGGAATTTCTGTGCACTTAGGCAGTGACTTAACTTTTTATTCAAAAAAGACCCCAAAAGTATCTTGGAATGTCTTGAAATTGTACACAGTCATAGTCAAGCATGCCCTGAACAAGAATCCGTTGAATATATTTGCATATCTCTTGAAGAATATTTTTAATGAACTTTTGAAAATCAGGAAAGCGATCCATGTACCTGGACATTCAAAGTATGTTGGAATGTCTTGAAATTGTACTCGGTCATAGTCAACGACGCCCTGAACAAGAATCCGTTGAAAATATTTGCATATCGCTTAAGGAATATTTTTAATGAATTTTTGAAAATCAGGAAAGCGATCCATGCACTTAGGCAGTGACTTAACTTTTTCGTCAAAAAAGATCCCAAAAGTATCTTGGAATGTCTTGAAATTGTACAGAGTCATAGTCAAGCATGCCCTGAACAAGAATCCGTTGAATATATTTGCATATCTCTTGAAGAATATTTTTAATGAACTTTTGAAAATCAGGAAAGCGATCCATGCACTTGGACATTCCAAGTATGTTGGAATGTCTTGAAATTGTACTCAGTCATAGTCAACGACGCCCTGAACAAGAATCCGTTGAAAATATTTGCATATCGCTTAAGGAATATTTTTAATGAATTTTTGAAAATCAGGAAAGCGATCCATGCACTTAGGCAGTGACTTAACTTTTTCATCAAAAAAGACCCCAAAAGTATCTTGGAATGTCTTGAAATTGTACACAGTCATAGTCAAGCATGCCCTGAACAAGAATCCGTTGAATATATTTGCATATCTCTTGAAGAATATTTTTAATGAATTTTTGAAAATCCGAAAAGCGATCCATGCACTTGGACATTCCAAGTATGTTGGAATGTCTTGAAATTGTACTCAGTCATAGTCAACGACGCCCTGAACAAGAATCCGTTGAAAATATTTGCGTATCGTTTAAGGAATATTTTTAAAGAATTTCTGAAAATCAGGAAAGCGATCCATGCACTTAGGCAGTGACTTAACTTTTTCGTCAAAAAAGACCCCAAAAGTATCTTGGAATGTCTTGAAATTGTACACAGTCATAGTCAAGAATGCCCTGAACAAGAATCCGTTGAATATATTTGCATATCTCTTGAAGAATATTTTTAATGAATTTTTGAAAATCCGGAAAGCGATCCATGCACTTGGACATTCCAAGTATGTTGGAATGTCTTGAAATTGTACTCGGTCATAGTCAACGACGCCCTGAACAAGAATCCATTGAAAATATTTGCATATCTCTTAAGGAATATTTTTAATGAATTTTTGAAAATGATGAAAGTCTGTGCACTTAGGCAGTGACTTAACTTTTTATTCAAAAAAGACCCCAAAGGTATCTTGGAATGTCTTGAAATTGTACACAGTCATAGTCAACGACGCCCTGAACAAGAATCCGTTGAATATATTTGCATATCTCTTGAAGAATATTTTTAATGAACTTTTGAAAATCAGGAAAGCGATCCATGCACTTGGACATTCAAAGTATGTTGGAATGTCTTGAAATTGTACTCAGTCATAGTCAACGACGCCCTGAACAAAAAATCCGTTGAAAATATTTGCATATCGTTTAAGGAATATTTTTAAAGAATTTCTGAAAATCAGGAAAGCGATCCATGCACTTAGGCAGTGACTTAACTTTTTCGTCAAAAAAGACCCCAAAAGTATCTTGGAATGTCTTGAAATTGTACACAGTCATAGTCAAGAATGCCCTGAACAAGAATCCGTTGAATATATTTGCATATCTCTTGAAGAATATTTTTAATGAATTTTTGAAAATCCGGAAAGCGATCCATGCACTTGGACATTCCAAGTATGTTGGAATGTCTTGAAATTGTACTCGGTCATAGTCAACGACGCCCTGAACAAGAATCCATTGAAAATATTTGCATATCTCTTAAGGAATATTTTTAATGAATTTTTGAAAATGAGGAAAGTCTGTGCACTTAGGCAGTGACTTAACTTGTTATTCAAAAAAGACCCCAAAAGTATCTTGGAATGTCTTGAAATTGTACACAGTCATAGTCAAGCATGCCCTGAACAAGAATCCGTTGAATATATTTGCATATCTCTTGAAGAATATTTTTAATGAACTTTTGAAAATCAGGAAAGCGATCCATGCACTTGGACATTCCAAGTATGTTGGAATGTCTTGAAATTGTACTCAGTCATAGTCAACGACGCCCTGAACAAGAATCCGTTGAAAATATTTGCATATCGTTTAAGGAATATTTTTAAAGAATTTCTGAAAATCAGGAAAGCGATCCATGCACTTAGGCAGTGACTTAACTTTTTTGTCAAAAAAGACCCCAAAAGTATCTTGGAATGTCTTGAAATTGTACACAGTCATAGTCAAGCATGCCCTGAACAAGAATCCGTTGAATATATTTGCATATCTCTTGAAGAATATTTTTAATGAATTTTTGAAAATCCGAAAAGCGATCCATGCACTTGGACATTCCAAGTATGTTGGAATGTCTTGAAATTGTACTCAGTCATAGTCAACGACGCCCTGAACAAGAATCAATTGAAAATATTTGCATATCTCTTAAGGAATATTTTTAATGAATTTTTGAAAATGAGGAAAGTCTGTGCACTTAGGCAGTGACTTAACTTTTTATTCAAAAAAGACCCCAAAAGTATCTTGGAATGTCTTGAAATTTTACACAGTCATAGTCAAGCATGCCCTGAACAAGAATCCGTTGAATATATTTGCATATCTCTTGAAGAATATTTTTAATGAACTTTTGAAAATCAGGAAAGCGATCCATGCACTTGGACATTCCAAGTATGTTGGAATGTCTTGAAATTGTACTCAGTCATAGTCAACGACGCCCTGAACAAGAATCCGTTGAAAATATTTGCATATCGTTTAAGGAATATTTTTAAAGAATTTCTGAAAATCAGGAAAGCGATCCATGCACTTAGGCAGTGACTTAACTTTTTCGTCAAAAAAGACCCCAAAAGTATCTTGGAATGTCTTGAAATTGTACACAGTCATAGTCAAGCATGCCCTGAACAAGAATCCGTTGAATATATTTGCATATCTCTTGAAGAATATTTTTAATTAATTTTTGAAAATCCGGAAAGCGATCCATGCACTTGGACATTCCAAGTATGTTGGAATGTCTTGAAATTGTACTCGGTCATAGTCAACGACGCCCTGAACAAGAATCCATTGAAATTATTTGCATATCTCTTCAGGAATATTTTAAATGAATTTTTGAAAATGATGAAAGTCTGTGCACTTAGGCAGTGACTTAACTTTTTATTCAAAAAAGACCCCAAAGGTATCTTGGAATGTCTTGAAATTGTACACAGTCATAGTCAAGCATGCCCTGAACAAGAATCCGTTGAATATATTTGCATATCTCTTGAAGAATATTTTTAATGAACTTTTGAAAATCAGGAAAGCGATCCATGCACTTGGACATTCCAAGTATGTTGGAATGTCTTGAAATTGTACTCAGTCATAGTCAATGACGCCCTGAACAAGAATCCGTTGAAAATATTTGCATATCGCTTAAGGAATATTTTTAATGAATTTTTGAAAATCAGGAAAGCGATCCATGCACTAAGGCAGTGACTTAACTTTTTTGTCAAAAAAGACCCCAAAAGTATCTTGGAATGTCTTGAAATTGTACACAGTCATAGTCAAGCATGCCCTGAACAAGAATCCGTTGAATATATTTGCATATCTCTTGAAGAATATTTTTAATGAATTTTTGAAAATCCGAAAAGCGATCCATGCACTTGGACATTCCAAGTATGTTGGAATGTCTTGAAATTGTACTCAGTCATAGTCAACGACGCCTGAACAAGAATCAATTGAAAATATTTGCATATCTCTTAAGGAATATTTTTAATGAATTTTTGAAAATGAGGAAAGTCTGTGCACTTAGGCAGTGACTTAACTTTTTATTCAAAAAAGACCCCAAAAGTATCTTGGAATGTCTTGAAATTGTACACAGTCATAGTCAAGCATGCCCTGAACAAGAATCCGTTGAATATATTTGCATATCTCTTGAAGAATATTTTTAATGAATTTTTGAAAATCCGGAAAGCGATCCATGCACTTGGACATTCCAAGTATGTTGGAATGTCTTGAAATTGTACTCGGTCATAGTCAACGACGCCCTGAACAAGAATCCATTGAAAATATTTGCATATCTCTTAAGGAATATTTTTAATGAATTTTTGAAAATGAGGAAAGTCTGTGCACTTAGGCAGTGACTTAACTTTTTATTCAAAAAAGACCCCAAAAGTATCTTGGAATGTCTTGAAATTGTACACAGTCATAGTCAAGCATGCCCTGAACAAGAATCCGTTGAATATATTTGCATATCTCTTGAAGAATATTTTTAATGAACTTTTGAAAATCAGGAAAGCGATCCATGCACTTGGACATTCCAAGTATGTTGGAATGTCTTGAAATTGTACTCAGTCATAGTCAACGACGCCCTGAACAAGAATCCGTTGAAAATATTTGCATATCGTTTAAGGAATATTTTTAAAGAATTTCTGAAAATCAGGAAAGCGATCCATGCACTTAGGCAGTGACTTAACTTTTTTGTCAAAAAAGACCCCAAAAGTATCTTGGAATGTCTTGAAATTGTACACAGTCATAGTCAAGCATGCCCTGAACAAGAATCCGTTGAATATATTTGCATATCTCTTGAAGAATATTTTTAATGAATTTTTGAAAATCCGAAAAGCGATCCATGCACTTGGACATTCCAAGTATGTTGGAATGTCTTGAAATTGTACTCAGTCATAGTCAACGACGCCCTGAACAAGAATCAATTGAAAATATTTGCATATCTCTTAAGGAATATTTTTAATGAATTTTTGAAAATGATGAAAGTCTGTGCACTTAGGCAGTGACTTAACTTTTTATTCAAAAAAGACCCCAAAGGTATCTTGGAATGTCTCGAAATTGTACACAGTCATAGTCAAGCATGCCCTGAACAAGAATCCGTTGAATATATTTGCATATCTCTTGAAGAATATTTTTAATGAACTTTTGAAAATCAGGAAAGCGATCCATGCACTTGGACATTCCAAGTATGTTGGAATGTCTTGAAATTGTACTCAGTCATAGTCAACGACGCCCTGAACAAGAATCCGTTGAAAATATTTGCATATCGCTTAAGGAATATTTTTAATGAATTTTTGAAAATCAGGAAAGCGATCCATGCACTTAGGCAGTGACTTAACTTTTTCGTCAAAAAAGACCCCAAAAGTATCTTGGAATGTCTTGAAATTGTACACAGTCATAGTCAAGCATGCCCTGAACAAGAATCCGTTGAATATATTTGCATATCTCTTGAAGAATATTTTAAATGAATTTTTGAAAATCCGAAAAGCGATCCATGCACTTGGACATTCCAAGTATGTTGGAATGTCTTGAAATTGTACTCAGTCATAGTCAACGACGCCCTGAACAAGAATCAATTGAAAATATTTGCATATCTCTTAAGGAATATTTTTAATGAATTTTTGAAAATGAGGAAAGTCTGTGCACTTAGGCAGTGACTTAACTTTTTATTCAAAAAAGACCCCAAAAGTATCTTGGAATGTCTTGAAATTGTACACAGTCATAGTCAAGCATGCCCTGAACAAGAATCCGTTGAATATATTTGCATATCTCTTGAAGAATATTTTTAATGAACTTTTGAAAATCAGGAAAGCGATCCATGCACTTGGACATTCCAAGTATGTTGGAATGTCTTGAAATTGTACTCAGTCATAGTCAACGACGCCCTGAACAAGAATCCGTTGAAAATATTTGCATATCGTTTAAGGAATATTTTTAAAGAATTTCTGAAAATCAGGAAAGCGATCCATGCACTTAGGCAGTGACTTAACTTTTTCGTCAAAAAAGACCCCAAAAGTATCTTGGAATGTCTTGAAATTGTACACAGTCATAGTCAAGCATGCCCTGAACAAGAATCCGTTGAATATATTTGCATATCTCTTAAAGAATATTTTTAATGAATTTTTGAAAATCCAGAAAGCGATCCATACACTTGGACATTCCAAGTATGTTGGAATGTCTTGAAATTGTACTCAGTCATAGTCAACAACGCCCTGAACAAGAATCCATTGAAAATATTTGCATATCTCTTAAGGAATATTTTTAATGAATTTTTGAAAATGAGGAAAGTGTGCACTTAGGCAGTGACTTAACTTTTTATTCAAAAAAGACCCCAAAAGTATCTTGGAATGTCTTGAAATTGTACACAGTCATAGTCAAGCATGCCCTGAACAAGAATCCGTTGAATATATTTGCATATCTCTTGAAGAATATTTTTAATGAACTTTTGAAAATCAGGAAAGCGATCCATGCACTTGGACATTCAAAGTATGTTGGAATGTTTTGAAATTGTACTCAGTCATAGTCAACGACGCCCTGAACAAGAATCCGTTGAAAATATTTGCATATCGCTTAAGGAATATTTTTAATGAATTTTTGAAAATCAGGAAAGCGATTCATGCACTTAGGCAGTGACTTAACTTTTTATTCAAAAAAGACCCCAAAAGTATCTTGGAATGTCTTGAAATTGTACACAGTCATAGTCAAGCATGCCCTGAACAAGAATCCGTTGAATATATTTGCATATCTCTTGAAGAATATTTTTAATGAATTTTTGAAAATCCGAAAAGCGATCCATGCACTTGGACATTCCAAGTATGTTGGAATGTCTTGAAATTGTACTCAGTCATAGTCAACGACGCCCTGAACAAGAATCAATTGAAAATATTTGCATATCTCTTAAGGAATATTTTTAATGAATTTTTGAAAATGAGGAAAGTCTGTGCACTTAGGCAGTGACTTAACTTTTTATTCAAAAAAGACCCCAAAAGTATCTTGGAATGTCTTGAAATTGTACACAGTCATAGTCAAGCATGCCCTGAACAAGAATCCGTTGAATATATTTGCATATCTCTTGAAGAATATTTTAAATGAACTTTTGAAAATCAGGAAAGCGATCCATGCACTTGGACATTCCAAGTATGTTGGAATGTCTTGAAATTGTACTCAGTCATAGTCAACGACGCCCTGAACAAGAATCCGTTGAAAATATTTGCATATCGTTTAAGGAATATTTTTAAAGAATTTCTGAAAATCAGGAAAGCGATCCATGCACTTAGGCAGTGACTTAACTTTTTCGTCAAAAAAGACCCCAAAAGTATCTTGGAATGTCTTGAAATTGTACACAGTCATAGTCAAGCATGCCCTGAACAAGAATCCGTTGAATATATTTGCATATCTCTTGAAGAATATTTTTAATGAATTTTTGAAAATCCGGAAAGCGATCCATGCACTTGGACATTCCAAGTATGTTGGAATGTCTTGAAATTGTACTCGGTCATAGTCAACGACGCCCTGAACAAGAATCCATTGAAAATATTTGCATATCTCTTAAGGAATATTTTTAATGAATTTTTGAAAATGATGAAAGTCTGTGCACTTAGGCAGTGACTTAACTTTTTATTCAAAAAAGACCCCAAAGGTATCTTGGAATGTCTTGAAATTGTACACAGTCATAGTCAAGCATGCCCTGAACAAGAATCTGTTGAATATATTTGCATATCTCTTGAAGAATATTTTTAATGAACTTTTGAAAATCAGGAAAGCGATCCATGCACTTGGACATTCCAAGTATGTTGGAATGTCTTGAAATTGTACTCAGTCATAGTCAACGACGCCCTGAACAAGAATCCGTTGAAAATATTTGCATATCGTTTAAGGAATATTTTTAAAGAATTTCTGAAAATCAGGAAAGCGATCCATGCACTTAGGCAGTGACTTAACTTTTTCGTCAAAAAAGACCCCAAAAGTATCTTGGAATGTCTTGAAATTGTACACAGTCATAGTCAAGCATGCCCTGAACAAGAATCCGTTGAATATATTTGCATATCTCTTAAAGAATATTTTTAATGAATTTTTGAAAATCCGGAAAGCGATCCATGCACTTGGACATTCCAAGTATGTTGGAATGTCTTGAAATTGTACTCAGTCATAGTCAACGACGCCCTGAACAAGAATCAATTGAAAATATTTGCATATCTCTTAAGGAATATTTTTAATGAATTTTTGAAAATGAGGAAAGTCTGTGCACTTCGGCAGTGACTTAACTTTTTATTCAAAAAAGACCCCAAAAGTATCTTGGAATGTCTTGAAAATGTACACAGTCATAGTCAAGCATGCCCTGAACAAGAATCCGTTGAATATATTTGCATATCTCTTGAAGAATATTTTTAATGAACTTTTGAAAATCAGGAAAGCGATCCATGCACTTGGACATTCCAAGTATGTTGGAATGTCTTGAAATTGTACTCAGTCATAGTCAACGACGCCCTGAACAAGAATCCGTTGAAAATATTTGCATATCGCTTAAGGAATATTTTTAATGAATTTTTGAAAATCAGGAAAGTCTGTGCACTTAGGCAGTGACTTAACTTTTTATTCAAAAAAGACCCCAAAAGTATCTTGGAATGTCTTGAAATTGTACACAGTCATAGTCAAGCATGCCCTGAACAAGAATCCGTTGAATATATTTGCATATCTCTTAAGGAATATTTTTAATGAATTTTTGAAAATGATGAAAGTCTGTGCACTTAGGCAGTGACTTAACTTTTTATTCAAAAAAGACCCCAAAAGTATCTTGGAATGTCTTGAAATTGTACACAGTCATAGTCAAGCATGCCCTGAACAAGAATCCGTTGAATATATTTGCATATCTCTTGAAGAATATTTTTAATGAATTTTTGAAAATCCGAAAAGCGATCCATGCACTTGGACATTCCAAGTATGTTGGAATGTCTTGAAATTGTACTCAGTCATAGTCAACGACGCCCTGAACAAGAATCAATTGAAAATATTTGCATATCTCTTAAGGAATATTTTTAATGAATTTTTGAAAATGAGGAAAGTCTGTGCACTTCGGCAGTGACTTAACTTTTTATTCAAAAAAGACCCCAAAAGTATCTTGGAATGTCTTGAAAATGTACACAGTCATAGTCAAGCATGCCCTGAACAAGAATCCGTTGAATATATTTGCATATCTCTTGAAGAATATTTTTAATGAACTTTTGAAAATCAGGAAAGCGATCCATGCACTTGGACATTCCAAGTATGTTGGAATGTCTTGAAATTGTACTCAGTCATAGTCAACGACGCCCTGAACAAGAATCCGTTGAAAATATTTGCATATCGCTTAAGGAATATTTTTAATGAATTTTTGAAAATCAGGAAAGCGATCCATGCACTTGGACATTCCAAGTATGTTGGAATGTCTTGAAATTGTACTCAGTCATAGTCAACGACGCCCTGAACAAGAATCCGTTGAAAATATTTGCATATCGCTTAAGGAATATTTTTAATGAATTTTTGAAAATCAGGAAAGCGATCCATGCACTTGGACATTCCAAGTATGTTGGAATGTCTTGAAATTGTACTCAGTCATAGTCAAGCATGCCCTGAACAAGAATCCGTTGAATATATTTGCATATCTCTTGAAGAATATTTTTAATGAATTTTTGAAAATCCGGAAAGCGATCCATGCACTTGGACATTCCAAGTATGTTGGAATGTCTTGAAATTGTACTCGGTCATAGTCAACGACGCCCTGAACAAGAATCCATTGAAAATATTTGCATATCTCTTAAGGAATATTTTAAATGAATTTTTGAAAATGATGAAAGTCTGTGCACTTAGGCAGTGACTTAACTTTTTATTCAAAAAAGACCCCAAAGGTATCTTGGAATGTCTTGAAATTGTACACAGTCATAGTCAAGCATGCCCTGAACAAGAATCCGTTGAATATATTTGCATATCTCTTGAAGAATATTTTTAATGAACTTTTGAAAATCAGGAAAGCGATCCATGCACTTGGACATTCCAAGTATGTTGGAATGTCTTGAAATTGTACTCAGTCATAGTCAACGACGCCCTGAACAAGAATCCGTTGAAAATATTTGCATATCGCTTAAGGAATATTTTTAATGAATTTTTGAAAATCAGGAAAGCGATTCATGCACTTAGGCAGTGACTTAACTTTTTTGTCAAAAAAGACCCCAAAAGTATCTTGGAATGTCTTGAAATTGTACACAGTCATAGTCAAGCATGCCCTGAACAAGAATCCGTTGAATATATTTGCATATCTCTTGAAAAATATTTTTAATGAATTTTTGAAAATCCGAAAAGCGATCCATGCACTTGGACATTCCAAGTATGTTGGAATGTCTTGAAATTGTACTCAGTCATAGTCAACGACGCCCTGAACAAGAATCAATTGAAAATATTTGCATATCTCTTAAGGAATATTTTTAATGAATTTTTGAAAATGAGGAAAGTCTGTGCACTTAGGCAGTGACTTAACTTTTTATTCAAAAAAGACCCCAAAAGTATCTTGGAATGTCTTGAAATTGTACACAGTCATAGTCAAGCATGCCCTGAACAAGAATCCGTTGAATATATTTGCATATCTTTTGAAGAATATTTTTAATGAACTTTTGAAAATCAGGAAAGCGATCCATGCACTTGGACATTCCAAGTATGTTGGAATGTCTTGAAATTGTACTCAGTCATAGTCAACGACGCCCTGAACAAGAATCCGTTGAAAATATTTGCATATCGCTTAAGGAATATTTTTAATGAATTTTTGAAAATCAGGAAAGCGATCCATGCACTTAGGCAGTGACTTAACTTTTTTGTCAAAAAAGACCCCAAAAGTATCTTGGAATGTCTTGAAATTGTACACAGTCATAGTCAAGCATGCCCTGAACAAGAATCCGTTGAATATATTTGCATATCTCTTGAAGAATATTTTTAATGAATTTTTGAAAATCCGAAAAGCGATCCATGCACTTGGACATTCCAAGTATGTTGGAATGTCTTTAAATTGTACTCAGTCATAGTCAACGACGCCCTGAACAAGAATCAATTGAAAATATTTGCATATCTCTTAAGGAATATTTTTAATGAATTTTTGAAAATGAGGAAAGTCTGTGCACTTAGGCAGTGACTTAACTTTTTTGTCAAAAAAGACCCCAAAAGTATCTTGGAATGTCTTGAAATTGTACACAGTCATAGTCAAGCATGCCCTGAACAAGAATCCGTTGAATATATCTGCATATCTCTTGAAGAATATTTTTAATGAACTTTTGAAAATCAGGAAAGCGATCCATGCACTTGGACATTCCAAGTATGTTGGAATGTTTTGAAATTGTACTCAGTCATAGTCAACGACGCCCTGAACAAGAATCCGTTGAAAATATTTGCATATCGCTTAAGGAATATTTTAAATGAATTTTTGAAAATGATGAAAGTCTGTGCACTTAGGCAGTGACTTAACTTTTTATTCAAAAAAGACCCCAAAGGTATCTTGGAATGTCTTGAAATTGTACACAGTCATAGTCAAGCATGCCCTGAACAAGAATCCGTTGAATATATTTGCATATCTCTTGAAGAATATTTTTAATGAACTTTTGAAAATCAGGAAAGTGATCCATGCACTTGGACATTCCAAGTATGTTGGAATGTCTTGAAATTGTACACAGTCATAGTCAAGCATGCCCTGAACAAGAATCCGTTGAATATATTTGCATATCTCTTGAAGAATATTTTTAATGAATTTTTGAAAATCCGAAAAGCGATCCATGCACTTGGACATTCCAAGTATGTTGGAATGTCTTGAAATTGTGCTCAGTCATAGTCAACGACGCCCTGAACAAGAATCCGTTGAAAATATTTGCATATCGCTTAAGGAATATTTTTAATGAATTTTTGAAAATCAGGAAAGCGATCCATGCACTTGGACATTCCAAGTATGTTGGAATGTCTTGAAATTGTACTCAGTCATAGTCAACGACGCCCTGAACAAGAATCCGTTGAAAATATTTGCATATCGTTTAAGGAATATTTTTAAAGAATTTCTGAAAATCAGGAAAGCGATCCATGCACTTAGGCAGTGACTTAACTTTTTCGTCAAAAAAGACCCCAAAAGTATCTTGGAATGTCTTGAAATTGTACACAGTCATAGTCAAGCATGCCCTGAACAAGAATCCGTTGAATATATTTGCATATCTCTTGAAGAATATTTTTAATGAATTTTTGAAAATCCGGAAAGCGATCCATGCACTTGGACATTCCAAGTATGTTGGAATGTCTTGAAATTGTACTCGGTCATAGTCAACGACGCCCTGAACAAGAATCCATTGAAAATATTTGCATATCTCTTAAGGAATATTTTTAATGAATTTTTGAAAATGATGAAAGTCTGTGCACTTAGGCAGTGACTTAATTTTTTATCCAAAAAAGACCCCAAAGGTA
Organism: Microchirus variegatus; assembly: GCF_963457635.1. Taxonomy (NCBI): domain Eukaryota; kingdom Metazoa; phylum Chordata; class Actinopteri; order Pleuronectiformes; family Soleidae; genus Microchirus; species Microchirus variegatus. Next base: position 51,835 of record NW_028154637.1, on the reverse strand, counting down.
TCTTGGAATGTCTTGAAATTGTACACAGTCATAGTCAAGCATGCCCTGAACAAGAATCCGTTGAATATATTTGCATATCTCTTGAAGAATATTTTTAATGAACTTTTGAAAATCAGGAAAGCGATCCATGCACTTGGACATTCCAAGTATGTTGGAATGTCTTGAAATTGTACTCAGTCATAGTCAACGACGCCCTGAACAAGAATCCGTTGAAAATATTTGCATATCGCTTAAGGAATATTTTTAATGAATTTTTGAAAATCAGGAAAGCGATCCATGCACTTAGGCAGTGACTTAACTTTTTTGTCAAAAAAGACCCCAAAAGTATCTTGGAATGTCTTGAAATTGTACACAGTCATAGTCAAGCATGCCCTGAACAAGAATCCGTTGAATATATTTGCATATCTCTTGAAGAATATTTTTAATGAATTTTTGAAAATCCGAAAAGCGATCCATGCACTTGGACATTCCAAGTATGTTGGAATGTCTTGAAATTGTACTCAGTCATAGTCAACGACGCCCTGAACAAGAATCAATTGAAAATATTTGCATATCTCTTAAGGAATATTTTTAATGAATTTTTGAAAATGAGGAAAGTCTGTGCACTTAGGCAGTGACTTAACTTTTTATTCAAAAAAGACCCCAAAAGTATCTTGGAATGTCTTGAAATTGTACACAGTCATAGTCAAGCATGCCCTGAACAAGAATCCGTTGAATATATTTGCATATCTCTTGAAGAATATTTTTAATGAACTTTTGAAAATCAGGAAAGCGATCCATGCACTTGGACATTCCAAGTATGTTGGAATGTCTTGAAATTGTACTCAGTCATAGTCAACGACGCCCTGAACAAGAATCCATTGAAAATATTTGCATATCGTTTAAGGAATATTTTTAAAGAATTTCTGAAAATCAGGAAAGCGATCCATGCACTTAGGCAGTGACTTAACTTTTTCGTCAAAAAAGACCCCAAAAGTATCTTGGAATGTCTTGAAATTGTACACAGTCATAGTCAAGAGTGCCCTGAACAAGAATCCGTTGAATATATTTGCATATCTCTTGAAGAATATTTTTAATGAATTTTTGAAAATCCGGAAAGCGATCCATGCACTTGGACATTCCAAGTATGTTGGAATGTCTTGAAATTGTACTCGGTCATAGTCAACGACGCCCTGAACAAGAATCCATTGAAAATATTTGCATATCTCTTAAGGAATATTTTTAATGAATTTTTGAAAATGATGAAAGTCTGTGCACTTAGGCAGTGACTTAACTTTTTATTCAAAAAAGACCCCAAAAGTATCTTGGAATGTCTTGAAATTGTACACAGTCATAGTCAAGCATGCCCTGAACAAGAATCCGTTGAATATATTTGCATATCTCTTGAAGAATATTTTTAATGAACTTTTGAAAATCAGGAAAGCGATCCATGCACTTGGACATTCCAAGTATGTTGGAATGTCTTGAAATTGTACTCAGTCATAGTCAACGACGCCCTGAACAAGAATCCGTTGAAAATATTTGCATATCGTTTAAGGAATATTTTTAAAGAATTTCTGAAAATCAGGAAAGCGATCCATGCACTTAGGCAGTGACTTAACTTTTTCGTCAAAAAAGACCCCAAAAGTGTCTTGGAATGTCTTGAAATTGTACACAGTCATAGTCAAGAGTGCCCTGAACAAGAATCCGTTGAATATATTTGCATATCTCTTGAAGAATATTTTTAATGAATTTTTGAAAATCCGGAAAGCGATCCATGCACTTGGACATTCCAAGTATGTTGGAATGTCTTGAAATTGTACTCGGTCATAGTCAACGACGCCCTGAACAAGAATCCATTGAAAATATTTGCATATCTCTTAAGGAATATTTTTAATGAATTTTTGAAAATGATGAAAGTCTGTGCACTTAGGCAGTGACTTAACTTTTTATCCAAAAAAGACCCCAAAGGTATCTTGGAATGTCTTGAAATTGTACACAGTCATAGTCAAGCATGCCCTGAACAAGAATCCGTTGAATATATTTGCATATCTCTTGAAGAATATTTTTAATGAACTTTTGAAAATCAGGAAAGCGATCCATGCACTTGGACATTCCAAGTATGTTGGAATGTCTTGAAATTGTACTCAGTCATAGTCAACGACGCCCTGAACAAGAATCCGTTGAAAATATTTGCATATCGCTTAAGGAATATTTTTAATGAATTTTTGAAAATCAGGAAAGCGATCCATGCACTTAGGCAGTGACTTAACTTTTTTGTCAAAAAAGACCCCAAAAGTATCTTGGAATGTCTTGAAATTGTACACAGTCATAGTCAAGCATGCCCTGAACAAGAATCCGTTGAATATATTTGCATATCTCTTGAAGAATATTTTTAATGAATTTTTGAAAATCCGAAAAGCGATCCATGCACTTGGACATTCCAAGTATGTTGGAATGTCTTGAAATTGTACTCAGTCATAGTCAACGACGCCCTGAACAAGAATCAATTGAAAATATTTGCATATCTCTTAAGGAATATTTTTAATGAATTTTTGAAAATGAGGAAAGTCTGTGCACTTAGGCAGTGACTTAACTTTTTATTCAAAAAAGACCCCAAAAGTATCTTGGAATGTCTTGAAATTGTACACAGTCATAGTCAAGCATGCCCTGAACAAGAATCCGTTGAATATATTTGCATATCTCTTGAAGAATATTTTTAATGAATTTTTGAAAATCCGAAAAGCGATCCATGCACTTGGACATTCCAAGTATGTTGGAATGTCTTGAAATTGTACTCAGTCATAGTCAACGACGCCCTGAACAAGAATCAATTGAAAATATTTGCATATCTCTTAAGGAATATTTTTAATGAATTTTTGAAAATGAGGAAAGTCTGTGCACTTCGGCAGTGACTTAACTTTTTATTCAAAAAAGACCCCAAAAGTATCTTGGAATGTCTTGAAATTGTACACAGTCATAGTCAAGCATGCCCTGAACAAGAATCCGTTGAATATATTTGCATATCTCTTGAAGAATATTTTTAATGAACTTTTGAAAATCAGGAAAGCGATCCATGCACTTGGACATTCCAAGTATGTTGGAATGTCTTGAAATTGTACTCAGTCATAGTCAACGACGCCCTGAACAAGAATCAATTGAAAATATTTGCATATCGCTTAAGGAATATTTTTAATGAATTTTTGAAAATCAGGAAAGCGATCCATGCACTTAGGCAGTGACTTAACTTTTTCGTCAAAAAAGACCCCAAAAGTATCTTGGAATGTCTTGAAATTGTACACAGTCATAGTCAAGCATGCCCTGAACAAGAATCCGTTGAATATATTTGCATATCTCTTGAAGAATATTTTTAATGAACTTTTGAAAATCAGGAAAGCGATCCATGCACTTGGACATTCCAAGTATGTTGGAATGTCTTGAAATTGTAATCAGTCATAGTCAACGATGCCCTGAACAAGAATCCGTTGAAAATATTTGCATATCGTTTAAGGAATATTTTTAAAGAATTTCTGAAAATCAGGAAAGCGATCCATTCACTTAGGCAGTGACTTAACTTTTTATTCAAAAAAGACCCCAAAAGTATCTTGGAATGTCTTGAAATTGTACACAGTCATAGTCAAGCATGCCCTGAACAAGAATCCGTTGAATATATTTGCATATCTCTTGAAGAATATTTTTAATGAACTTTTGAAAATCAGGAAATTGATCCATGCACTTGGACATTCCAAGTATGTTGGAATGTCTTGAAATTGTACTCAGTCATAGTCAACGACGCCCTGAACAAGAATCCGTTGAAAATATTTGCATATCGCTTAAGGAATATTTTTAATGAATTTTTGAAAATCAGGAAAGCGATCCATGCACTTAGGCAGTGACTTAACTTTTTCGTCAAAAAAGACCCCAAAAGTATCTTGGAATGTCTTGAAATTGTACACAGTCATAGTCAAGCATGCCCTGAACAAGAATCCGTTGAATATATTTGCATATCTCTTGAAGAATATTTTTAATGAATTTTTGAAAATCCGAAAAGCGATCCATGCACTTGGACATTCCAAGTATGTTGGAATGTCTTTAAATTGTACTCAGTCATAGTCAACGACGCCCTGAACAAGAATCAATTGAAAATATTTGCATATCTCTTAAGGAATATTTTTAATGAATTTTTGAAAATGAGGAAAGTCTGTGCACTTAGGTAGTGACTATTTTTTTATTCAAAAAAGACCCCAAAAGTATCTTGGAATGTCTTGAAATTGTACACAGTCATAGTCAAGCATGCCCTGAACAAGAATCCGTTGAATATATTTGCATATCTCTTGAAGAATATTTTTAATGAACTTTTGAAAATCAGGAAAGCGATCCATGCACTTGGACATTCCAAGTATGTTGGAATGTCTTGAAATTGTACTCAGTCATAGTCAACGACGCCCTGAACAAGAATCCGTTGAAAATATTTGCATATCGTTTAAGGAATATTTTTAAAGAATTTCTGAAAATCAGGAAAGCGATCCATGCACTAAGGCAGTGACTTAACTTTTTCGTCAAAAAAGACCCCAAAAGTATCTTGGAATGTCTTGAAATTGTACACAGTCATAGTCAAGCATGCCCTGAACAAGAATCCGTTGAATATATTTGCATATCTCTTGAAGAATATTTTTAATGAACTTTTGAAAATCAGGAAAGCGATCCATGCACTTGGACATTCCAAGTATGTTGGAATGTCTTGAAATTGTAATCAGTCATAGTCAACGATGCCCTGAACAAGAATCCGTTGAAAATATTTGCATATCGTTTAAGGAATATTTTTAAAGAATTTCTGAAAATCAGGAAAGCGATCCATTCACTTAGGCAGTGACTTAACTTTTTATTCAAAAAAGACCCCAAAAGTATCTTGGAATGTCTTGAAATTGTACACAGTCATAGTCAAGCATGCCCTGAACAAGAATCCGTTGAATATATTTGCATATCTCTTGAAGAATATTTTTAATGAACTTTTGAAAATCAGGAAATTGATCCATGCACTTGGACATTCCAAGTATGTTGGAATGTCTTGAAATTGTACTCAGTCATAGTCAACGACGCCCTGAACAAGAATCCGTTGAAAATATTTGCATATCGCTTAAGGAATATTTTTAATGAATTTTTGAAAATCAGGAAAGCGATCCATGCACTTAGGCAGTGACTTAACTTTTTCGTCAAAAAAGACCCCAAAAGTATCTTGGAATGTCTTGAAATTGTACACAGTCATAGTCAAGCATGCCCTGAACAAGAATCCGTTGAATATATTTGCATATCTCTTGAAGAATATTTTTAATGAATTTTTGAAAATCCGAAAAGCGATCCATGCACTTGGACATTCCAAGTATGTTGGAATGTCTTTAAATTGTACTCAGTCATAGTCAACGACGCCCTGAACAAGAATCAATTGAAAATATTTGCATATCTCTTAAGGAATATTTTTAATGAATTTTTGAAAATGAGGAAAGTCTGTGCACTTAGGTAGTGACTATTTTTTTATTCAAAAAAGACCCCAAAAGTATCTTGGAATGTCTTGAAATTGTACACAGTCATAGTCAAGCATGCCCTGAACAAGAATCCGTTGAATATATTTGCATATCTCTTGAAGAATATTTTTAATGAACTTTTGAAAATCAGGAAAGCGATCCATGCACTTGGACATTCCAAGTATGTTGGAATGTCTTGAAATTGTACTCAGTCATAGTCAACGACGCCCTGAACAAGAATCCGTTGAAAATATTTGCATATCGTTTAAGGAATATTTTTAAAGAATTTCTGAAAATCAGGAAAGCGATCCATGCACTTAGGCAGTGACTTAACTTTTTCGTCAAAAAAGACCCCAAAAGTATCTTGGAATGTCTTGAAATTGTACACAGTCATAGTCAAGCATGCCCTGAACAAGAATCCGTTGAATATATTTGCATATCTCTTGAAGAATATTTTTAATGAATTTTTGAAAATCCGGAAAGCGATCCATGCACTTGGACATTCCAAGTATGTTGGAATGTCTTGAAATTGTACTCAGTCATAGTCAACAACGCCCTGAACAAGAATCCATTGAAAATATTTGCATATCTCTTAAGGAATATTTTTAATGAATTTTTGAAAATGAGGAAAGTCTGTGCACTTAGGCAGTGACTTAACTTTTTATTCAAAAAAGACCCCAAAAGTATCTTGGAATGTCTTGAAATTGTACACAGTCATAGTCAAGCATGCCCAGAACAAGAATCCGTTGAATATATTTGCATATCTCTTGAAGAATATTTTTAATGAACTTTTGAAAATCAGGAAAGCGATCCATGCACTTGGACATTCCAAGTATGTTGGAATGTCTTGAAATTGTACTCAGTCATAGTCAACGACGCCCTGAACAAGAATCCGTTGAAAATATTTGCATATCGCTTAAGGAATATTTTTAATGAATTTTTGAAAATCAGGAAAGCGATCCATGCACTTAGGCAGTGACTTAACTTTTTCGTCAAAAAAGACCCCAAAAGTATCTTGGAATGTCTTGAAATTGTACACAGTCATAGTCAAGCATGCCCTGAACAAGAATCCGTTGAATATATTTGCATATCTCTTGAAGAATATTTTTAATGAACTTTTGAAAATCAGGAAAGCGATCCATGTACTTGGACATTCAAAGTATGTTGGAATGTCTTGAAATTGTACTCGGTCATAGTCAACGACGCCCTGAACAAGAATCCGTTGAAAATATTTGCATATCGCTTAAGGAATATTTTTAATGAAATTTTGAAAATCAGGAAAGCGATCCATGCACTTAGGCAGTGACTTAACTTTTTCGTCAAAAAAGACCCCAAAAGTATCTTGGAATGTCTTGAAATTGTACACAGTCATAGTCAAGCATGCCCTGAACAAGAATCCGTTGAATATATTTGCATATCTCTTGAAGAATATTTTTAATGAATTTTTGAAAATCCGAAAAGCACCATGCACTTGGACATTCCAAGTATGTTGGAATGTCTTGAAATTGTACTCAGTCATTGTCAACGACGCTCTGAACAAGAATCAATTGAAAATATTTGCATATCTCTTAAGGAATATTTTTAATGAATTTTTGAATATGAGGAAAGTCTGTGCACTTAGGCAGTGACTTAACTTTTTATTCAAAAAAGACCCCAAAAGTATCTTGGAATGTCTTGAAATTGTACACAGTCATAGTCAAGCATGCCCTGAACAAGAATCCGTTGAATATATTTGCATATCTCTTGAAGAATATTTTTAATGAACTTTTGAAAATCAGGAAAGCGATCCATGCACTTGGACATTCCAAGTATGTTGGAATGTCTTGAAATTGTACTCAGTCATAGTCAACGACGCCCTGAACAAGAATCCGTTGAAAATATTTGCATATCGCTTAAGGAATATTTTTAATGAATTTTTGAAAATCAGGAAAGCGATCCATGCACTTAGGCAGTGACTTAACTTTTTCGTCAAAAAAGACCCCAAAAGTATCTTGGAATGTCTTGAAATTGTACACAGTCATAGTCAAGCATGCCCTGAACAAGAATCCGTTGAATATATTTGCATATCTCTTGAAGAATATTTTTAATGAACTTTTGAAAATCAGGAAAGCGATCCATGTACTTGGACATTCAAAGTATGTTGGAATGTCTTGAAATTGTACTCGGTCATAGTCAACGACGCCCTGAACAAGAATCCGTTGAAAATATTTGCATATCGCTTAAGGAATATTTTTAATGAATTTTTGAAAATCAGGAAAGCGATCCATGCACTTAGGCAGTGACTTAACTTTTTCGTCAAAAAAGACCCCAAAAGTATCTTGGAATGTCTTGAAATTGTACACAGTCATAGTCAAGCATGCCCTGAACAAGAATCCGTTGAATATATTTGCATATCTCTTGAAGAATATTTTTAATGAATTTTTGAAAATCCGAAAAGCACCATGCACTTGGACATTCCAAGTATGTTGGAATGTCTTGAAATTGTACTCAGTCATAGTCAACGACGCTCTGAACAAGAATCAATTGAAAATATTTGCATATCTCTTAAGGAATATTTTTAATGAATTTTTGAATATGAGGAAAGTCTGTGCACTTAGGCAGTGACTTAACTTTTTATTCAAAAAAGACCCCAAAAGTATCTTGGAATGTCTTGAAATTGTACACAGTCATAGTCAAGCATGCCCTGAACAAGAATCCGTTGAATATATTTGCATATCTCTTGAAGAATATTTTTAATGAACTTTTGAAAATCAGGAAAGCGATCCATGTACTTGGACATTCAAAGTATGTTGGAATGTCTTGAAATTGTACTCGGTCATAGTCAACGACGCCCTGAACAAGAATCCGTTGAAAATATTTGCATATCGCTTAAGGAATATTTTTAATGAATTTTTGAAAATCAGGAAAGCGATCCATGCACTTGGACATTCCAAGTATGTTGGAATGTCTTGAAATTGTACTCGGTCATAGTCAACGACGCCCTGAACAAGAATCCATTGAAAATATTTGCATATCACTTAAGGAATATTTTTAATGAATTTTTGAAAATGATGAAAGTCTGTGCACTTAGGCAGTGACTTAACTTTTTATTCAAAAAAGACCCCAAAGGTATCTTGGAATGTCTTGAAATTGTACACAGTCATAGTCAAGCATGCCCTGAACAAGAATCCGTTGAATATATTTGCATATCTCTTGAAGAATATTTTTAATGAACTTTTGAAAATCAGGAAAGCGATCCATGCACTTGGACATTCCAAGTATGTTGGAATGTCTTGAAATTGTACTCAGTCATAGTCAACGACGCCCTGAACAAGAATCCGTTGAAAATATTTGCATATCGTTTAAGGAATATTTTTAAAGAATTTCTGAAAATCAGGAAAGCGATCCATGCACTTAGGCAGTGACTAAACTTTTTTGTCAAAAAAGACCCCAAAAGTATCTTGGAATGTCTTGAAATTGTACACAGTCATAGTCAAGCATGCCCTGAACAAGAATCCGTTGAATATATTTGCATATCTCTTGAAGAATATTTTAAATGAATTTTTGAAAATCCGGAAAGCGATCCATGCACTTGGACATTCCAAGTATGTTGGAATGTCTTGAAATTGTACTCAGTCATAGTCAACAACGCCCTGAACAAGAATCCATTGAAAATATTTGCATATCTCTTAAGGAATATTTTTAATGAATTTTTGAAAATGAGGAAAGTCTGTGCACTTAGGCAGTGACTTAACTTTTTATTCAAAAAAGACCCCAAAAGTATCTTGGAATGTCTTGAAATTGTACACAGTCATAGTCAAGCATGCCCTGAACAAGAATCCGTTGAATATATTTGCATATCTCTTGAAGAATATTTTTAATGAACTTTTGAAAATCAGGAAAGCGATCCATGCACTTGGACATTCCAAGTATGTTGGAATGTCTTGAAATTGTACTCAGTCATAGTCAACGACGCCCTGAACAAGAATCCGTTGAAAATATTTGCATATCGTTTAAGGAATATTTTTAAAGAATTTCTGAAAATCAGGAAAGCGATCCATGCACTTAGGCAGTGACTTAACTTTTTCGTCAAAAAAGACCCCAAAAGTATCTTGGAATGTCTTGAAATTGTACACAGTCATAGTCAAGAATGCCCTGAACAAGAATCCGTTGAATATATTTGCATATCTCTTGAAGAATATTTTTAATGAATTTTTGAAAATCCGGAAAGCGATCCATGCACTTGGATATTCCAAGTATGTTGGAATGTCTTGAAATTGTACTCAGTCATAGTCAACGACGCCCTGAACAAGAATCCGTTGAAAATATTTGCATATCGTTTAAGGAATATTTTTAAAGAATTTCTGAAAATCAGGAAAGCGATCCATGCACTTAGGCAGTGACTTAACTTTTTCGTCAAAAAAGACCCCAAAAGTATCTTGGAATGTCTTGAAATTGTACACAGTCATAGTCAAGAATGCCCTGAACAAGAATCCGTTGAATATATTTGCATATCTCTTGAAGAATATTTTAAATGAATTTTTGAAAATCCGGAAAGCGATCCATGCACTTGGACATTCCAAGTATGTTGGAATGTCTTGAAATTGTACTCGGTCATAGTCAACGACGTCCTGAACAAGAATCCATTGAAAATATTTGCATATCTCTTAAGGAATATTTTTAATGAATTTTTGAAAATGATGAAAGTCTGTGCACTGAGGCAGTGACTTAACTTTTTCGTCAAAAAAGACCCCAAAGGTATCTTGGAATGTCTTGAAATTGTACACAGTCATAGTCAAGCATGCCCTGAACAAGAATCCGTTGAATATATTTGCATATCTCTTGAAGAATATTTTTAATGAACTTTTGAAAATCAGGAAAGCGATCCATGCACTTGGACATTCCAAGTATGTTGGAATGTCTTGAAATTGTACTCAGTCATAGCCAACGACGCCCTGAACAAGAATCCGTTGAAAATATTTGCATATCGCTTAAGGAATATTTTTAAAGAATTTCTGAAAATCAGGAAAGCGATCCATGCACTTAGGCAGTGACTAAACTTTTTTGTCAAAAAAGACCCCAAAAGTATCTTGGAATGTCTTGAAATTGTACACAGTCATAGTCAAGAATGCCCTGAACAAGAATCCGTTGATTATATTTGCATATCTCTTGAAGAATATTTTTAATTAATTTTTGAAAATCCGAAAAGCGATCCATGCACTTGGACATTCCAAGTATGTTGGAATGTCTTGAAATTGTACTCAGTCATAGTCAACGACGCCCTGAACAAGAATCAATTGAAAATATTTGCATATCTCTTAAGGAATATTTTTAATGAAATTTTGAAAATGAGGAAAGTCTGTGCACTTAGGCAGTGACTCAACTTTTTATTCAAAAAAGACCCCAAAAGTATCTTGGAATGTCTTGAAATTGTACACAGTCATAGTCAAGCATGCCCTGAACAAGAATCCGTTGAATATATTTGCATATCTCTTGAAGAATATTTTTAATGAACTTTTGAAAATCAGGAAAGCGATCCATGCACTTGGACATTCCAAGTATGTTGGAATGTCTTGAAATTGTACTCGGTCATAGTCAACGACGCCCTGAACAAGAATCCGTTGAAAATATTTGCATATCGCTTAAGGAATATTTTTAATGAATTTTTGAAAATCAGGAAAGCGATCCATGCACTTAGGCAGTGACTTAACTTTTTCGTCAAAAAAGACCCCAAAAGTATCTTGGAATGTCTTGAAATTGTACACAGTCATAGTCAAGCATGCCCTGAACAAGAATCCGTTGAATATATTTGCATATCTCTTGAAGAATATTTTTAATGAACTTTTGAAAATCAGGAAAGTGATCCATGCACTTGGACATTCCAAGTATGTTGGAATGTCTTGAAATTGTACTCAGTCATAGTCAACGACGCCCTGAACAAGAATCCGTTGAAAATATTTGCATATCGCTTAAGGAATATTTTTAATGAATTTTTGAAAATCAGGAAAGCGATCCATGCACTTAGGCAGTGACTTAACTTTTTCGTCAAAAAAGACCCCAAAAGTATCTTGGAATGTCTTGAAATTGTACACAGTCATAGTCAAGCATGCCCTGAACAAGAATCCGTTGAATATATTTGCATATCTCTTGAAGAATATTTTTAATGAATTTTTGAAAATCCGAAAAGCGATCCATGCACTTGGACATTCCAAGTATGTTGGAATGTCTTGAAATTGTACTCAGTCATAGTCAACGACGCTCTGAACAAGAATCAATTGAAAATATTTGCATATCTCTTAAGGAATATTTTTAATGAATTTTTGAAAATGATGAAAGTCTGTGCACTTAGGCAGTGACTTAACTTTTTATTCAAAAAAGACCCCAAAGGTATCTTGGAATGTCTTGAAATTGTACACAGTCATAGTCAAGCATGCCCTGAACAAGAATCCGTTGAATATATTTGCATATCTCCTGAAGAATATTTTTAATGAACTTTTGAAAATCAGGAAAGCGATCCATGCACTTGGACATTCCAAGTATGTTGGAATGTCTTGAAATTGTACTCAGTCATAGTCAACGACGCCCTGAACAAGAATCCGTTGAAAATATTTGCATATCGTTTAAGGAATATTTTTAAAGAATTTCTGAAAATCAGGAAAGCGATCCATGCACTTAGGCAGTGACTAAACTTTTTTGTCAAAAAAGACCCCAAAAGTATCTTGGAATGTCTTGAAATTGTACACAGTCATAGTCAAGCATGCCCTGAACAAGAATATGTTGAATATATTTGCATATCTCTTGAAGAATATTTTTAATTAATTTTTGAAAATCCGAAAAGCGATCCATGCACTTGGACATTCCAAGTATGTTGGAATGTCTTGAAATTGTACTCAGTCATAGTCAACGACGCCCTGAACAAGAATCAATTGAAAATATTTGCATATCTCTTAAGGAATATTTTTAATGAATTTTTGAAAATGAGGAAAGTCTGTGCACTAAGGCAGTGACTTAACTTTTTATTCAAAAAAGACCCCAAAAGTATCTTGGAATGTCTTGAAATTGTACACAGTCATAGTCAAGCATGCCCTGAACAAGAATCCGTTGAATATATTTGCATATCTCTTGAAGAATATTTTTAATGAACTTTTGAAAATCAGGAAAGCGATCCATGCACTTGGACATTCCAAGTATGTTGGAATGTCTTGGAATTGTACTCAGTCATAGTCAACGACGCCCTGAACAAGAATCCGTTGCAAATATTTGCATATCGTTTAAGGAATATTTTTAAAGAATTTCTGAAAATCAGGAAAGCGATCCATGCACTTAGGCAGTGACTTAACTTTTTCGTCAAAAAAGACCCCAAAAGTATCTTGGAATGTCTTGAAATTGTACACAGTCATAGTCAAGAATGCCCTGAACAAGAATCCGTTGAATATATTTGCATATCTCTTGAAGAATATTTTTAATGAATTTTTGAAAATCCGGAAAACGATCCATGCACTTGGACATTCCAAGTATGTTGGAATGTCTTGAAATTGTACTCGGTCATAGTCAACGACGCCCTGAACAAGAATCCATTGAAAATATTTGCATATCTCTTAAGGAATATTTTTAATGAATTTTTGAAAATGATGAAAGTCTGTGCACTGAGGCAGTGACTTAACTTTTTATTCAAAAAAGACCCCAAAGGTATCTTGGAATGTCTTGAAATTGTACACAGTCATAGTCAAGCATGCCCTAAACAAGAATCCGTTGAATATATTTGCATATCTCTTGAAGAATATTTTTAATGAACTTTTGAAAATCAGGAAAGCGATCCATGCACTTGGACATTCCAAGTATGTTGGAATGTCTTGAAATTGTACTCAGTCATAGTCAACGACGCCCTGAACAAGAATCCGTTGAAAATATTTGCATATCGTTTAAGGAATATTTTTAAAGAATTTCTGAAAATCAGGAAAGCGATCCATGCACTTAGGCAGTGACTAAACTTTTTTGTCAAAAAAGACCCCAAAAGTATCTTGGAATGTCTTGAAATTGTACACAGTCATAGTCAAGCATGCCCTGAACAAGAATATGTTGAATATATTTGCATATCTCTTGAAGAATATTTTTAATTAATTTTTGAAAATCCGAAAAGCGATCCATGCACTTGGACATTCCAAGTATGTTGGAATGTCTTGAAATTGTACTCAGTCATAGTCAACGACGCCCTGAACAAGAATCCGTTGAAAATATTTGCATATCGTTTAAGGAATATTTTTAAAGAATTTCTGAAAATCAGGAAAGCGATCCATGCACTTAGGCAGTGACTTAACTTTTTCGTCAAAAAAGACCCCAAAAGTATCTTGGAATGTCTTGAAATTGTACACAGTCATAGTCAAGAATGCCCTGAACAAGAATCCGTTGAATATATTTGCATATCTCTTGAAGAATATTTTTAATGAATTTTTGAAAATCCGGAAAGCGATCCATGCACTTGGACATTCCAAGTATGTTGGAATGTCTTGAAATTGTACTCAGTCATAGTCAACGACGCCCTGAACAAGAATCAATTGAAAATATTTGCATATCTCTTAAGGAAAATTTTAATGAATTTTTGAAAATGAGGAAAGTCTGTGCACTTAGGCAGTGACTTAACTTTTTATTCAAAAAAGACCCCAAAAGTATCTTGGAATGTCTTGAAATTGTACACAGTCATAGTCAAGCATGCCCTGAACAAGAATCCGTTGAATATATTTGCATATCTCTTGAAGAATATTTTTAATGAATTTTTGAAAATCCGGAAAGCGATCCATGCACTTGGACATTCCAAGTATGTTGGAATGTCTTGAAATTGTACTCAGTCATAGCCAACGACGCCCTGAACAAGAATCCGTTGAAAATATTTGCATATCGTTTAAGGAATATTTTTAAAGAATTTCTGAAAATCAGGAAAGCGATCCATGCACTTAGGCAGTGACTTAACTTTTTCTTCAAAAAAGACCCCAAAAGTATCTTGGAATGTCTTGAAATTGTACACAGTCATAGTCAAGAATGCCCTGAACAAGAATCCGTTGAATATATTTGCATATCTCTTGAAGAATATTTTTAATGAATTTTTGAAAATCCGGAAAGCGATCCATGCACTTGGACATTCCAAGTATGTTGGAATGTCTTGAAATTGTACACAGTCATAGTCAAGCATGCCCTGAACAAGAATCCGTTGAATATATTTGCATATCGCTTAAGGAATATTTTTAATGAATTTTTGAAAATCAGGAAAGCAATCCATGCACTTAGGCAGTGACTTAACTTTTTTGTCAAAAAAGACCCCAAAAGTATCTTGGAATGTCTTGAAATTGTACACAGTCATAGTCAAGCATGCCCTGAACAAGAAACCGTTGAATATATTTGCATATCTCTTGAAGAATATTTTTAATGAATTTTTGAAAATCCGAAAAGCGATCCATGCACTTGGTCATTCCAAGTATGTTGGAATGTCTTGAAATTGTACTCAGTCATAGTCAACGACGCCCTGAACAAGAATCAATTGAAAATATTTGCATATCTCTTAAGGAATATTTTTAATGAATTTTTGAAAATGAGGAAAGTCTGTGCACTTAGGCAGTGACTTAACTTTTTATTCAAAAAAGACCCCAAAAGTATCTTGGAATGTCTTGAAATTGTACACAGTCATAGTCAAGCATGCCCTGAACAAGAATCCGTTGAATATATTTGCATATCTCTTGAAGAATATTTTTAATGAACTTTTGAAAATCAGGAAAGCGATCCATGCACTTGGACATTCCAAGTATGTTGGAATGTCTTGAAATTGTACTCAGTCATAGTCAACGACGCCCTGAACAAGAATCCGTTGAAAATATTTGCATATCGTTTCAGGAATATTTTTAAAGAATTTCTGAAAATCAGGAAAGCGATCCATGCACTTAGGCAGTGACTTAACTTTTTCGTCAAAAAAGACCCCAAAAGTATCTTGGAATGTCTTGAAATTGTACACGGTCATAGTCAAGCATGCCCTGAACAAGAATCCGTTGAATATATTTGCATATCTCTTGAAGAATATTTTAAATGAACTTTTGAAAATCAGGAAAGCGATCCATGCACTTGGACATTCAAAGTATGTTGGAATGTCTTGAAATTGTACTCAGTCATAGTCAACGACGCCCTGAACAAGAATCCGTTGAAAATATTTGCATATCGCTTGAAGAATATTTTTAATGAATTTTTGAAAATCCGAAAAGCGATCCATGCACTTGGACATTCCAAGTATGTTGGAATGTTTTGAAATTGTACACAGTCATAGTCAAGCATGCCCTGAACAAGAATCCGTTGAATATATTTGCATATCGCTTAAGGAATATTTTTAATGAATTTTTGAAAATCAGGAAAGCAATCCATGCACTTAGGCAGTGACTTAACTTTTTTGTCAAAAAAGACCCCAAAAGTATCTTGGAATGTCTTGAAATTGTACACAGTCATAGTCAAGCATGCCCTGAACAAGAAACCGTTGAATATATTTGCATATCTCTTGAAGAATATTTTTTATGAATTTTTGAAAATCCGAAAAGCGATCCATGCACTTGGACATTCCAAGTATGTTGGAATGTCTTGAAATTGTACTCAGTCATAGTCAACGACGCCCTGAACAAGAATCAATTGAAAATATTTGCATATCTCTTAAGGAATATTTTTAATGAATTTTTGAAAATGAGGAAAGTCTGTGCACTTAGGCAGTGACTTAACTTTTTATTCAAAAAAGACCCCAAAAGTATCTTGGAATGTCTTGAAATTGTACACAGTCATAGTCAAGCATGCCCTGAACAAGAATCCGTTGAATATATTTGCATATCTCTTGAAGAATATTTTTAATGAACTTTTGAAAATCAGGAAAGCGATCCATGCACTTGGACATTCCAAGTATGTTGGAATGTCTTGAAATTGTACTCAGTCATAGTCAACGACGCCCTGAACAAGAATCCGTTGAAAATATTTGCATATCGTTTAAGGAATATTTTTAAAGAATTTCTGAAAATCAGGAAAGCGATCCATGCACTTAGGCAGTGACTTAACTTTTTCGTCAAAAAAGACCCCAAAAGTATCTTGGAATGTCTTGAAATTGTACACAGTCATAGTCAAGCATGCCCTGAACAAGAATCCGTTGAATATATTTGCATATCTCTTGAAGAATATTTTTAATGAACTTTTGAAAATCAGGAAAGCGATCCATGCACTTGGACATTCAAAGTATGTTGGAATGTCTTGAAATTGTACTCAGTCATAGTCAACGACGCCCTGAACAAGAATCCGTTGAAAATATTTGCATATCGCTTAAGGAATATTTTTAATGAATTTTTGAAAATCAGGAAAGCGATCCATGCACTTAGGCAGTGACTTAACTTTTTCGTCAAAAAAGACCCCAAAAGTATCTTGGAATGTCTTGAAATTGTACACAGTCATAGTCAAGCATGCCCTGAACAAGAATCCGTTGAATATATTTGCATATCTCTTGAAGAATATTTTTAATGAATTTTTGAAAATCCGGAAAGCTATCCATGCACTTGGACATTCCAAGTAAGTTGGAATGTCTTGAAATTGTACTCAGTCATAGTCAACGACGCCCTGAACAAGAATCTATTGAAAATATTTGCATATCTCTTAAGGAATATTTTTAATGAATTTTTGAAAATGAGGAATTTCTGTGCACTTAGGCAGTGACTTAACTTTTTATTCAAAAAAGACCCCAAAAGTATCTTGGAATGTCTTGAAATTGTACACAGTCATAGTCAAGCATGCCGTGAACAAGAATCCGTTGAATATATTTGCATATCTCTTGAAGAATATTTTTAATGAACTTTTGAAAATCAGGAAAGCGATCCATGTACTTGGACATTCAAAGTATGTTGGAATGTCTTGAAATTGTACTCGGTCATAGTCAACGACGCCCTGAACAAGAATCCGTTGAAAATATTTGCATATCGCTTAAGGAATATTTTTAATGAATTTTTAAAAATCAGGAAAGCGATCCATGCACTTAGGCAGTGACTTAACTTTTTCGTCAAAAAAGACCCCAAAAGTATCTTGGAATGTCTTGAAATTGTACACAGTCATAGTCAAGCATGCCCTGAACAAGAATCCGTTGAATATATTTGCATATCTCTTGAAGAATATTTTTAATGAACTTTTGAAAATCAGGAAAGCGATCCATGTACTTGGACATTCAAAGTATGTTGGAATGTCTTGAAATTGTACTCGGTCATAGTCAACGACGCCCTGAACAAGAATCCGTTGAAAATATTTGCATATCGCTTAAGGAATATTTTTAATGAATTTTTGAAAATCAGGAAAGCGATCCATGCACTTAGGCAGTGACTTAACTTTTTCGTCAAAAAAGACCCCAAAAGTATCTTGGAATGTCTTGAAATTGTACACAGTCATAGTCAAGCATGCCCTGAACAAGAATCCGTTGAATATATTTGCATATCTCTTGAAGAATATTTTTAATGAATTTTTGAAAATCCGAAAAGCGATCCATGCACTTGGACATTCCAAGTATGTTGGAATGTCTTGAAATTGTACTCAGTCATAGTCAACGATGCTCTGAACAAGAATCAATTGAAAATATTTGCATATCTCTTAAGGAATATTTTTAATGAATTTTTGAAAATGAGGAAAGTCTGTGCACTTAGGCAGTGACTTAACTTTTTATTCAAAAAAGACCCCAAAAGTATCTTGGAATGTCTTGAAATTGTACACAGTCATAGTCAAGCATGCCCTGAACAAGAATCCGTTGAATATATTTGCATATCTCTTGAAGAATATTTTTAATGAACTTTTGAAAATCAGGAAAGCGATCCATGTACTTGGACATTCAAAGTATGTTGGAATGTCTTGAAATTGTACTCGGTCATAGTCAACGACGCCCTGAACAAGAATCCGTTGAAAATATTTGCATATCGCTTAAGGAATATTTTTAATGAATTTTTGAAAATCAGGAAAGCGATCCATGCACTTAGGCAGTGACTTAACTTTTTCGTCAAAAAAGACCCCAAAAGTATCTTGGAATGTCTTGAAATTGTACACAGTCATAGTCAAGCATGCCCTGAACAAGAATCCGTTGAATATATTTGCATATCTCTTGAAGAATATTTTTAATGAATTTTTGAAAATCCGGAAAGCGATCCATGCACTTGGACATTCCAAGTATGTTGGAATGTCTTGAAATTGTACTCGGTCATAGTCAACGACGCCCTGAACAAGAATCCATTGAAAATATTTGCATATCTCTTAAGGAATATTTTCAATGGATTTTTGAAAATGATGAAAGTCTGTGCACTTAGGCAGTGACTTAACTTTTTATTCAAAAAAGACCCCAAAAGTATCTTGGAATGTCTTGAAATTGTACACAGTCATAGTCAAGCATGCCCTGAACAAGAATCCGTTGAATATATTTGCATATCGCTTAAGGAATATTTTTAATGAATTTTTGAAAATCAGGAAAGCGATCCATGCACTTAGGCAGTGACTTAACTTTTTCGTCAAAAAAGACCCCAAAAGTATCTTGGAATGTCTTGAAATTGTACACAGTCATAGTCAAGCATGCCCTGAACAAGAATCCGTTGAATATATTTGCATATCTCTTGAAGAATATTTTTAATGAATTTTTGAAAATCCGAAAAGCGATCCATGCACTTGGACATTCCAAGTATGTTGGAATGTCTTGAAATTGTACTCAGTCATAGTGAACGATGCTCTGAACAAGAATCAATTGAAAATATTTGCATATCTCTTAAGGAATATTTTTAATGAATTTTTGAAAATGAGGAAAGTCTGTGCACTTAGGCAGTGACTTAACTTTTTATTCAAA
The DNA here is from genome assembly GCF_963457635.1 of Microchirus variegatus. Classification (NCBI taxonomy): domain Eukaryota; kingdom Metazoa; phylum Chordata; class Actinopteri; order Pleuronectiformes; family Soleidae; genus Microchirus; species Microchirus variegatus. The sequence goes on along the minus strand of NW_028154637.1, from coordinate 32,488 downwards.
AAAGACCCCAAAAGTATCTTGGAATGTCTTGAAATTGTACACAGTCATAGTCAAGCATGCCCTGAACAAGAATCCGTTGAATATATTTGCATATCTCTTGAAGAATATTTTTAATGAACTTTTGAAAATCAGGAAAGCGATCCATGTACTTGGACATTCAAAGTATGTTGGAATGTCTTGAAATTGTACTCGGTCATAGTCAACGACGCCCTGAACAAGAATCCGTTGAAAATATTTGCATATCGCTTAAGGAATATTTTTAATGAATTTTTGAAAATCAGGAAAGCGATCCATGCACTTAGGCAGTGACTTAACTTTTTCGTCAAAAAAGACCCCAAAAGTATCTTGGAATGTCTTGAAATTGTACACAGTCATAGTCAAGCATGCCCTGAACAAGAATCCGTTGAATATATTTGCATATCTCTTGAAGAATATTTTTAATGAATTTTTGAAAATCCGGAAAGCGATCCATGCACTTGGACATTCCAAGTATGTTGGAATGTCTTGAAATTGTACTCGGTCATAGTCAACGACGCCCTGAACAAGAATCCATTGAAAATATTTGCATATCTCTTAAGGAATATTTTCAATGGATTTTTGAAAATGATGAAAGTCTGTGCACTTAGGCAGTGACTTAACTTTTTATTCAAAAAAGACCCCAAAAGTATCTTGGAATGTCTTGAAATTGTACACAGTCATAGTCAAGCATGCCCTGAACAAGAATCCGTTGAATATATTTGCATATCTCTTGAAGAATATTTTTAATGAACTTTTGAAAATCAGGAAAGCGATCCATGCACTTGGACATTCCAAGTATGTTGGAATGTCTTGAAATTGTACTCAGTCATAGTCAACGACGCCCTGAACAAGAATCCGTTGAAAATATTTGCATATCGTTTAAGGAATATTTTTAAAGAATTTCTGAAAATCAGGAAAGCGATCCATGCACTTAGGCAGTGACTTAACTTTTTCGTCAAAAAAGACCCCAAAAGTATCTTGGAATGTCTTGAAATTGTACACAGTCATAGTCAAGCATGCCCTGAACAAGAATCCGTTGAATATATTTGCATATCTCTTGAAGAATATTTTTAATGAATTTTTGAAAATCCGGAAAGTGATCCATGCACTTGGACATTCCAAGTATGTTGGAATGTCTTGAAATTGTACTCTGTCATAGTCAACGACGCCCTGAACAAGAATCCATTGAAAATATTTGCATATCTCTTAAGGAATATTTTTAATGAATTTTTGAAAATGATGAAAGTCTGTGCACTTAGGCAGTGACTTAACTTTTTATTCAAAAAAGACCCCAAAGGTATCTTGGAATGTTTTGAAATTGTACACAGTCATAGTCAAGCATGCCCTGAACAAGAATCCGTTGAATATATTTGCATATCTCTTGAAGAATATTTTTAATGAACTTTTAAAAATCAGGAAAGCGATCCATGCACTTGGACATTCCAAGTATGTTGGAATGTCTTGAAATTGTACTCAGTCATAGTCAACGACGCCCTGAACAAGAATCCGTTGAAAATATTTGCATATCGCTTAAGGAATATTTTTAATGAATTTTTGAAAATCAGGAAAGCGATCCATGCACTTAGGCAGTGACTTAACTTTTTTGTCAAAAAAGACCCCAAAAGTATCTTGGAATGTCTTGAAATTGTACACAGTCATAGTCAAGCATGCCCTGAACAAGAATCCGTTGAATATATTTGCATATCTCTTGAAGAATATTTTTAATGAATTTTTGAATATCCGAAAAGCGATCCATGCACTTGGACATTCCAAGTATGTTGGAATGTCTTGAAATTGTACTCAGTCATAGTCAACGACGCCCTGAACAAGAATCAATTGAAAATATTTGCATATCTCTTAAGGAATATTTTTAATGAATTTTTGAAAATGAGGAAAGTCTGTGCACTTAGGCAGTGACTTAACTTTTTATTCAAAAAAGACCCCAAAAGTATCTTGGAATGTCTTGAAATTGTACACAGTCATAGTCAAGCATGCCCTGAACAAGAATCCGTTGAATATATTTGCATATCTCTTGAAGAATATTTTTAATGAACTTTTGAAAATCAGGAAAGCGATCCATGCACTTGGACATTCCAAGTATGTTGGAATGTTTTGAAATTGTACTCAGTCATAGTCAACGACGCCCTGAACAAGAATCCGTTGAAAATATTTGCATATCGCTTAAGGAATATTTTAAATGAATTTTTGAAAATCAGGAAAGCGATCCATGCACTTAGGCAGTGACTTAACTTTTTAATCAAAAAAGACCCCAAAAGTATCTTGGAATGTCTTGAAATTGTACACAGTCATAGTCAAGCATGCCCTGAACAAGAATCCGTTGAATATATTTGCATATCTCTTGAAGAATATTTTTAATGAATTTTTGAAAATCCGAAAAGCGATCCATGCACTTGGACATTCCAAGTATGTTGGAATGTCTTGAAATTGTACTCAGTCATAGTCAACGACGCCATGAACAAGAATCAATTGAAAATATTGGCATATCTCTTAAGGAATATTTTTAATGAATTTTTGAAAATGAGGAAAGTCTGTGCACTTAGGCAGTGACTTAACTTTTTATTCAAAAAAGACCCCAAAAGTATCTTGGAATATCTTGAAATTGTACACAGTCATAGTCAAGCATGCCCTGAACAAGAATCCGTTGAATATATTTGCATATCTCTTGAAGAATATTTTTAATGAACTTTTGAAAATCAGGAAAGCTATCCATGCACTTGGACATTCCAAGTATGTTGGAATGTCTTGAAATTGTACTCAGTCATAGTCAACGACGCCCTGAACAAGAATCCGTTGAAAATATTTGCATATCGTTTAAGGAATATTTTTAAAGAATTTCTGAAAATCAGGAAAGCGATCCATGCACTTAGGCAGTGACTTAACTTTTTTGTCAAAAAAGACCCCAAAAGTATCTTGGAATGTCTTGAAATTGTACACAGTCATAGTCAAGCATGCCCTGAACAAGAATCCGTTGAATATATTTGCATATCTCTTGAAGAATATTTTTAATGAATTTTTGAAAATCCGAAAAGCGATCCATGCACTTGGACATTCCAAGTATGTTGGAATGTCTTGAAATTGTACTCAGTCATAGTCAACGACGCCCTGAACAAGAATCAATTGAAAATATTTGCATATCTCTTAAGGAATATTTTTAATGAATTTTTGAAAATGAGGAAAGTCTGTGCACTTAGGCAGTGACTTAACTTTTTATTCAAAAAAGACCCCAAAAGTATCTTGGAATGTCTTGAAATTGTACACAGTCATAGTCAAGCATGCCCTGAACAAGAATCCGTTGAATATATTTGCATATCTCTTGAAGAATATTTTTAATGAACTTTTGAAAATCAGGAAAGCGATCCATGCACTTTGACATTCCAAGTATGTTGGAATGTCTTGAAATTGTACTCAGTCATAGTCAACGACGCCCTGAACAAGAATCCGTTGAAAATATTTGCATATCGTTTAAGGAATATTTTTAAAGAATTTCTGAAAATCAGGAAAGCGATCCATGCACTTAGGCAGTGACTTAACTTTTTCGTCAAAAAAGACCCCAAAAGTATCTTGGAATGTCTTGAAATTGTACACAGTCATAGTCAAGCATGCCCTGAACAAGAATCCGTTGAATATATTTGCATATCTCTTGAAGAATATTTTTAATGAATTTTTGAAAATCCGGAAAGCGATCCATGCACTTGGACATTCCAAGTATGTTGGAATGTCTTGAAATTGTACTCTGTCATAGTCAACGACGCCCTGAACAAGAATCCATTGAAAATATTTGCATATCTCTTAAGGAATATTTTTAATGAATTTTTGAAAATGATGAAAGTCTGTGCACTTAGGCAGTGACTTAACTTTTTATTCAAAAAAGACCCCAAAGGTATCTTGGAATGTCTTGAAATTGTACACAGTCATAGTCAAGCATGCCCTGAACAAGAATCCGTTGAATATATTTGCATATCTCTTGAAGAATATTTTTAATGAACTTTTGAAAATCAGGAAAGCGATCCATGCACTTGGACATTCCAAGTATGTTGGAATGTCTTGAAATTGTACTCAGTCATAGTCAACGACGCCCTGAACAAGAATCCGTTGAAAATATTTGCATATCGCTTAAGGAATATTTTTAATGAATTTTTGAAAATCAGGAAAGCGATCCATGCACTTAGGCAGTGACTTAACTTTTTTGTCAAAAAAGACCCCAAAAGTATCTTGGAATGTCTTGAAATTGTACACAGTCATAGTCAAGCATGCCCTGAACAAGAATCCGTTGAATATATTTGCATATCTCTTGAAGAATATTTTTAATGAATTTTTGAAAATCCGAAAAGCGATCCATGCACTTGGACATTCCAAGTATGTTGGAATGTCTTGAAATTGTACTCAGTCATAGTCAACGACGCCCTGAACAAGAATCAATTGAAAATATTTGCATATCTCTTAAGGAATATTTTTAATGAATTTTTGAAAATGAGGAAAGTCTGTGCACTTAGGCAGTGACTTAACTTTTTATTCAAAAAAGACCCCAAAAGTATCTTGGAATGTCTTGAAATTGTACACAGTCATAGTCAAGCATGCCCTGAACAAGAATCCGTTGAATATATTTGCATATCTCTTGAAGAATATTTTTAATGAACTTTTGAAAATCAGGAAAGCGATCCATGCACTTGGACATTCCAAGTATGTTGGAATGTTTTGAAATTGTACTCAGTCATAGTCAACGACGCCCTGAACAAGAATCCGTTGAAAATATTTGCATATCGCTTAAGGAATATTTTAAATGAATTTTTGAAAATCAGGAAAGCGATCCATGCACTTAGGCAGTGACTTAACTTTTTATTCAAAAAAGACCCCAAAAGTATCTTGGAATGTCTTGAAATTGTACACAGTCATAGTCAAGCATGCCCTGAACAAGAATCCGTTGAATATATTTGCATATCTCTTGAAGAATATTTTTAATGAATTTTTGAAAATCCGAAAAGCGATCCATGCACTTGGACATTCCAAGTATGTTGGAATGTCTTGAAATTGTACTCAGTCATAGTTAACGACGCCCTGAACAAGAATCAATTGAAAATATTTGCATATCTCTTAAGGAATATTTTTAATGAATTTTTGAAAATGAGGAAAGTCTGTGCACTTCGGCAGTGACTTAACTTTTTATTCAAAAAAGACCCCAAAAGTATCTTGGAATGTCTTGAAATTGTACACAGTCATAGTCAAGCATGCCCTGAACAAGAATCCGTTGAATATATTTGCATATCTCTTGAAGAATATTTTTAATGAACTTTTGAAAATCAGGAAAGCGATCCATGCACTTTGACATTCCAAGTATGTTGGAATGTCTTGAAATTGTACTCAGTCATAGTCAACGACGCCCTGAACAAGAATCCGTTGAAAATATTTGCATATCGTTTAAGGAATATTTTTAAAGAATTTCTGAAAATCAGGAAAGCGATCCATGCACTTAGGCAGTGACTTAACTTTTTCGTCAAAAAAGACCCCAAAAGTATCTTGGAATGTCTTGAAATTGTACACAGTCATAGTCAAGCATGCCCTGAACAAGAATCCGTTGAATATATTTGCATATCTCTTGAAGAATATTTTTAATGAATTTTTGAAAATCCGGAAAGCGATCCATGCACTTGGACATTCCAAGTATGTTGGAATGTCTTGAAATTGTACTCTGTCATAGTCAACGACGCCCTGAACAAGAATCCATTGAAAATATTTGCATATCTCTTAAGGAATATTTTTAATGAATTTTTGAAAATGATGAAAGTCTGTGCACTTAGGCAGTGACTTAACTTTTTATTCAAAAAAGACCCCAAAGGTATCTTGGAATGTCTTGAAATTGTACACAGTCATAGTCAAGCATGCCCTGAACAAGAATCCGTTGAATATATTTGCATATCTCTTGAAGAATATTTTTAATGAACTTTTGAAAATCAGGAAAGCGATCCATGCACTTGGACATTCCAAGTATGTTGGAATGTCTTGAAATTGTACTCAGTCATAGTCAACGACGCCCTGAACAAGAATCCGTTGAAAATATTTGCATATCGCTTAAGGAATATTTTTAATGAATTTTTGAAAATCAGGAAAGCGATCCATGCACTTAGGCAGTGACTTAACTTTTTTGTCAAAAAAGACCCCAAAAGTATCTTGGAATGTCTTGAAATTGTACACAGTCATAGTCAAGCATGCCCTGAACAAGAATCCGTTGAATATATTTGCATATCTCTTGAAGAATATTTTTAATGAATTTTTGAAAATCCGAAAAGCGATCCATGCACTTGGACATTCCAAGTATGTTGGAATGTCTTGAAATTGTACTCAGTCATAGTCAACGACGCCCTGAACAAGAATCAATTGAAAATATTTGCATATCTCTTAAGGAATATTTTTAATGAATTTTTGAAAATGAGGAAAGTCTGTGCACTTAGGCAGTGACTTAACTTTTTATTCAAAAAAGACCCCAAAAGTATCTTGGAATGTCTTGAAATTGTACACAGTCATAGTCAAGCATGCCCTGAACAAGAATCCGTTGAATATATTTGCATATCTCTTGAAGAATATTTTTAATGAACTTTTGAAAATCAGGAAAGCGATCCATGCACTTGGACATTCCAAGTATGTTGGAATGTTTTGAAATTGTACTCAGTCATAGTCAACGACGCCCTGAACAAGAATCCGTTGAAAATATTTGCATATCGCTTAAGGAATATTTTAAATGAATTTTTGAAAATCAGGAAAGCGATCCATGCACTTAGGCAGTGACTTAACTTTTTATTCAAAAAAGACCCCAAAAGTATCTTGGAATGTCTTGAAATTGTACACAGTCATAGTCAAGCATGCCCTGAACAAGAATCCGTTGAATATATTTGCATATCTCTTGAAGAATATTTTTAATGAATTTTTGAAAATCCGAAAAGCGATCCATGCACTTGGACATTCCAAGTATGTTGGAATGTCTTGAAATTGTACTCAGTCATAGTTAACGACGCCCTGAACAAGAATCAATTGAAAATATTTGCATATCTCTTAAGGAATATTTTTAATGAATTTTTGAAAATGAGGAAAGTCTGTGCACTTCGGCAGTGACTTAACTTTTTATTCAAAAAAGACCCCAAAAGTATCTTGGAATGTCTTGAAATTGTACACAGTCATAGTCAAGCATGCCCTGAACAAGAATCCGTTGAATATATTTGCATATCTCTTGAAGAATATTTTTAATGAACTTTTGAAAATCAGGAAAGCGATCCATGCACTTGGACATTCCAAGTATGTTGGAATGTCTTGAAATTGTACTCAGTCATAGTCAATGACGCCCTGAACAAGAATCCGTTGAAAATATTTGCATATCGCTTAAGGAATATTTTTAATGAATTTTTGAAAATCAGGTAAGCGATCCATGCACTTAGGCAGTGACTTAACTTTTTCGTCAAAAAAGACCCCAAAAGTATCTTGGAATGTCTTGAAATTGTACACAGTCATAGTCAAGCATGCCCTGAACAAGAATCCGTTGAATATATTTGCATATCTCTTGAAGAATATTTTTAATGAATTTTTGAAAATCCGGAAAGCGATCCATGCACTTGGACATTCCAAGTATGTTGGAATGTCTTGAAATTGTACTCGGTCATAGTCAACGACGCCCTGAACAAGAATCCATTGAAAATATTTGCATATCTCTTAAGGAATATTTTTAATGAATTTTTGAAAATGATGAAAGTCTGTGCACTTAGGCAGTGACTTAACTTTTTATTCAAAAAAGACCCCAAAGGTATCTTGGAATGTCTTGAAATTGTACACAGTCATAGTCAAGCATGCCCTGAACAAGAATCCGTTGAATATATTTGCATATCTCTTGAAGAATATTTTTAATGAACTTTTGAAAATCAGGAAAGCGATCCATGCACTTGGACATTCCAAGTATGTTGGAATGTCTTGAAATTGTACTCAGTCATAGTCAACGACGCCCTGAACAAGAATCCGTTGAAAATATTTGCATATCGCTTAAGGAATATTTTTAATGAATTTTTGAAAATCAGGAAAGCAATCCATGCACTGAGGCAGTGACTTAACTTTTTTGTCAAAAAAGACCCCAAAAGTATCTTGGAATGTCTTGAAATTGTACACAGTCATAGTCAAGCATGCCCTGAACAAGAATCCGTTGAATATATTTGCATATCTCTTGAAGAATATTTTTAATGAATTTTTGAAAATCCGGAAAGCGATCCATGCACTTGGACATTCCAAGTATGTTGGAATGTCTTGAAATTGTACTCGGTCATAGTCAACGAAGCCCTGAACAAGAATCCATTGAAAATATTTTTCATATCTCTTAAGGAATATTTTTAATGAATTTTTGAAAATGATGAAAGTCTGTGCACTTAGGCAGTGACTTAACTTTTTCTTCAAAAAAGACCCCAAAAGTATCTTGGAATGTCTTGAAATTGTACACAGTCATAGTCAAGCATGCCCTGAACAAGAATCCGTTGAATATATTTGCATATCTCTTGAAGAATATTTTTAATGAATTTTTGAAAATCCGAAAAGCGATCCATGCACTTGGACATTCCAAGTATGTTGGAATGTCTTGAAATTGTACTCAGTCATAGTCAACGACGCCCTGAACAAGAATCAATTGAAAATATTTGCATATCTCTTAAGGAATATTTTTAATGAATTTTTGAAAATGAGGAAAGTCTGTGCACTTAGGCAGTGACTTAACTTTTTATTCAAAAAAGACCCCAAAAGTATCTTGGAATGTCTTGAAATTGTACACAGTCATAGTCAAGCATGCCCTGAACAAGAATCCGTTGAATATATTTGCATATCTCTTGAAGAATATTTTTGATGAACTTTTGAAAATCAGGAAAGCGATCCATGCACTTGGACATTCCAAGTATGTTGGAATGTCTTGAAATTGTACTCAGACATAGTCAACGACGCCCTGAACAAGAATCCGTTGAAAATATTTGCATATCGCTTAAGGAATATTTTTAATGAATTTTTGAAAATCAGGAAAGCGATCCATGCACTTAGGCAGTGACTTAACTTTTTCGTCAAAAAAGACCCCAAAAGTATCTTGGAATGTCTTGAAATTGTACACAGTCATAGTCAAGCATGCCCTGAACAAGAATCCGTTGAATATATTTGCATATCTCTTGAAGAATATTTTTAATGAATTTTTGAAAATCCAGAAAGCGATCCATGCACTTGGACATTCCAAGTATGTTGGAATGTCTTGAAATTGAACTCAGTCATAGTCAACGACGCCCTGAACAAGAATCCGTTGAAAATATTTGCATATCGCTTAAGGAATATTTTTAATGAATTTTTGAAAATCAGGAAAGCGATCCATGCACTTGGACATTCCAAGTATGTTGGAATGTCTTGAAATTGTACTCAGTCATAGTCAACGACGCCCTGAACAAGAATCCGTTGAAAATATTTGCATATCGCTTAAGGAATATTTTTAATGAATTTTTGAAAATCAGGAAAGCGATCCATGCACTTAGGCAGTGACTTAACTTTTTTGTCAAAAAAGACCCCAAAAGTATCTTGAAATGTCTTGAAATTGTACACAGTCATAGTCAAGCATGCCCTGAACAAGAATCCGTTGAATATATTTGCATATCTCTTGAAGAATATTTTTAATGAATTTTTGAAAATCCGAAAAGCGATCCATGCACTTGGACATTCCAAGTATGTTGGAATGTCTTTAAATTGTACTCAGTCATAGTCAACGACGCCCTGAACAAGAATCAATTGAAAATATTTGCATATCTCTTAAGGAATATTTTTAATGAATTTTTGAAAATGAGGAAAGTCTGTGCACTTAGGCAGTGACTTAACTTTTTATTCAAAAAAGACCCCAAAAGTATCTTGGAATGTCTTGAAATTGTACACAGTCATAGTCAAGCATGCCCTGAACAAGAATCCGTTGAATATATTTGCATATCTCTTGAAGAATATTTTTAATGAACTTTTGAAAATCAGGAAAGCGATTCATGCACTTGGACATTCCAAGTATGTTGGAATGTCTTGAAATTGTACTCAGTCATAGTCAACGACGCCCTGAACAAGAATCCGTTGAAAATATTTGCATATCGTTTAAGGAATATTTTTAAAGAATTTCTGAAAATCAGGAAAGCGATCCATGCACTTAGGCAGTGACTTAACTTTTTCGTCAAAAAAGACCCCAAAAGTATCTTGGAATGTCTTGAAATTGTACACAGTCATAGTCAAGCATGCCCTGAACAAGAATCCGTTGAATATATTTGCATATCTCTTGAAGAATATTTTTAATGAACTTTTGAAAATCAGGAAAGCGATCCATGCACTTGGACATTCCAAGTATGTTGGAATGTCTTGAAATTGTACTCAGTCATAGTCAACGACGCCCTGAACAAGAATCCGTTGAAAATATTTGCATATCGCTTAAGGAATATTTTTAATGAATTTTTGAAAATCAGGAAAGCGATCCATGCACTTAGGCAGTGACTTAACTTTTTATTCAAAAAAGACCCCAAAAGTATCTTGGAATGTCTTGAAATTGTACACAGTCATAGTCAAGCATGCCCTGAACAAGAATCCGTTGAATATATTTGCATATCTCTTGAAGAATATTTTTAATGAATTTTTGAAAATCCGAAAAGCGATCCATGCACTTGGACATTCCAAGTATGTTGGAATGTCTTTAAATTGTACTCAGTCATAGTCAACGACGCCCTGAACAAGAATCAATTGAAAATATTTGCATATCTCTTAAGGAATATTTTTAATGAATTTTTGAAAATGAGGAAAGTCTGTGCACTTAGGCAGTGACTTAACTTTTTATTCAAAAAAGACCCCAAAAGTATCTTGGAATGTCTTGAAATTGTACACAGTCATAGTCAAGCATGCCCTGAACAAGAATCCGTTGAATATATTTGCATATCTCTTGAAGAATATTTTTAATGAACTTTTGAAAATCAGGAAAGCGATCCATGCACTTGGACATTCCAAGTATGTTGGAATGTCTTGAAATTGTACTCAGTCATAGTCAACAACGCCCTGAACAAGAATCCATTGAAAATATTTGCATATCGTTTAAGGAATATTTTTAAAGAATTTCTGAAAATCAGGAAAGCGATCCATGCACTTAGGCAGTGACTTAACTTTTTCGTCAAAAAAGACCCCAAAAGTATCTTGGAATGTCTTGAAATTGTACACAGTCATAGTCAAGCATGCCCTGAACAAGAATCCGTTGAATATATTTGCATATCTCTTGAAGAATATTTTTAATGAATTTTTGAAAATCCTGAAAGCGATCCATGCACTTGGACATTCCAAGTATGTTGGAATGTCTTGAAATTGTACTCAGTCATAGTCAACAACGCCCTGAACAAGAATCCATTGAAAATATTTGCATATCTCTTAAGGAATATTTTTAATGAATTTTTGAAAATGAGGAAAGTCTGTGAACTTAGGCAGTGACTTAACTTTTTATTCAAAAAAGACCCCAAAAGTATCTTGGAATGTCTTGAAATTGTACACAGTCATAGTCAAACATGCCCTGAACAAGAATCCGTTGAATATATTTGCATATCTCTTGAAGAATATTTTTAATGAACTTTTGAAAATCAGGAAAGCGATCCATGCACTTGGACATTCCAAGTATGTTGGAATGTTTTGAAATTGTACTCAGTCATAGTCAACGACGCCCTGAACAAGAATCCGTTGAAAATATTTGCATATCGCTTAAGGAATATTTTTAATGAATTTTTGAAAATCAGGAAAGCGATCCATGCACTTAGGCAGTGACTTAACTTTTTATTCAAAAAAGACCCCAAAAGTATCTTGGAATGTCTTGAAATTGTACACAGTCATAGTCAAGCATGCCCTGAACAAGAATCCGTTGAATATATTTGCATATCTCTTGAAGAATATTTTTAATGAACTTTTGAAAATCAGGAAAGCGATCCATGCACTTGGACATTCCAAGTATGTTGGAATGTCTTGAAATTGTACTCAGTCATAGTCAACGACGCCCTGAACAAGAATCCGTTGAAAATATTTGCATATCGCTTAAGGAATATTTTTAATGAATTTTTGAAAATCAGGAAAGCGATCCATGCACTTAGGCAGTGACTTAACTTTTTCGTCAAAAAAGACCCCAAAAGTATCTTGGAATGTCTTGAAATTGTACACAGTCATAGTCAAGCATGCCCTGAACAAGAATCCGTTGAATATATTTGCATATCTCTTGAAGAATATTTTTAATGAATTTTTGAAAATCCGGAAAGGGATCCATGCACTTGGACATTCCAAGTATGTTGGAATGTCTTGAAATTGTACTCAGTCATAGTCAACGACGCCCTGAACAAGAATCCGTTGAAAATATTTGCATATCGCTTAAGGAATATTTTTAATGAATTTTTGAAAATCAGGAAAGCGATCCATGCACTTGGACATTCCAAGTATGTTGGAATGTCTTGAAATTGTACTCAGTCATAGTCAACGACGCCCTGAACAAGAATCCGTTGAAAATATTTGCATATCGTTTAAGGAATATTTTTAATGAATTTCTGAAAATCAGGAAAGCGATCCATGCACTTAGGCAGTGACCTAACTTTTTCGTCAAAAAAGACCCCAAAAGTATCTTGGAATGTCTTGAAATTGTACACAGTCATAGTCAAGCATGCCCTGAACAAGAATCCGTTGAATATATTTGCATATCTCTTGAAGAATATTTTTAATGAACTTTTGAAAATCAGGAAAGCGATCCATGCACTTGGACATTCCAAGTATGTTGGAATGTCTTGAAATTGTACTCAGTCATAGTCAACGACGCCCTGAACAAGAATCCGTTGAAAATATTTGCATATCGTTTAAGGAATATTTTTAAAGAATTTCTGAAAATCAGGAAAGCGATCCATGCACTTAGGCAGTGACTTAACTTTTTCGTCAAAAAAGACCCCAAAAGTATCTTGGAATGTCTTGAAATTGTACACAGTCATAGTCAAGCATGCCCTGAACAAGAATCCGTTGAATATATTTGCATATCTTTTGAAGAATATTTTTAATGAATTTTTGAAAATCCGGAAAGCGATCCATGCACTTGGACATTCCAAGTATGTTGGAATGTCTTGAAATTGTACTCAGTCATAGTCAACAACGCCCTGAACAAGAATCCATTGAAAATATTTGCATATCTCTTAAGGAATATTTTTAATGAATTTTTGAAAATGAGGAAAGTCTGTGCACTTAGGCAGTGACTTAACTTTTTATTCAAAAAAGACCCCAAAAGTATCTTGGAATGTCTTGAAATTGTACACAGTCATAGTCAAGCATGCCCTGAACAAGAATCCGTTGAATATATTTGCATATCTCTTGAAGAATATTTTTAATGAACTTTTGAAAATCAGGAAAGCGATCCATGCACTTGGACATTCCAAGTATGTTGGAATGTTTTGAAATTGTACTCAGTCATAGTCAACGACGCCCTGAACAAGAATCCGTTGAAAATATTTGCATATCGCTTAAGGAATATTTTTAATGAATTTTTGAAAATCAGGAAAGCGATCCATGCACTTAGGCAGTGACTTAACTTTTTATTCAAAAAAGACCCCAAAAGTATCTTGGAATGTCTTGAAATTGTACACAGTCATAGTCAAGCATGCCCTGAACAAGAATCCGTTGAATATATTTGCATATCTCTTGAAGAATATTTTTAATGAACTTTTGAAAATCAGGAAAGCGATCCATGCACTTGGACATTCCAAGTATGTTGGAATGTCTTGAAATTGTACTCAGTCATAGTCAACGACGCCCTGAACAAGAATCCGTTGAAAATATTTGCATATCGCTTAAGGAATATTTTTAATGAATTTTTGAAAATCAGGAAAGCGATCCATGCACTTAGGCAGTGACTTAACTTTTTTGTCAAAAAAGACCCCAAAAGTATCTTGGAATGTCTTGAAATTGTACACAGTCATAGTCAAGCATGCCCTGAACAAGAATCCGTTGAATATATTTGCATATCTCTTGAAGAATATTTTTAATGAATCTTTGAAAATCCGAAAAGCGATCCATGCACTTGGACATTCCAAGTATGTTGGAATGTCTTGAAATTGTACTCAGTCATAGTCAACGACGCCCTGAACAAGAATCAATTGAAAATATTTGCATATCTCTTAAGGAATATTTTTAATGAATTTTTGAAAATGAGGAAAGTCTGTGCACTTAGGCAGTGACTTAACTTTTTATTCAAAAAAGACCCCAAAAGTATCTTGGAATGTCTTGAAATTGTACACAGTCATAGTCAAGCATGCCCTGAACAAGAATCCGTTGAATATATTTGCATATGTCTTGAAGAATATTTTTAATGAACTTTTGAAAATCAGGAAAGCGATCCATGCACTTGGACATTCCAAGTATGTTGGAATGTCTTGAAATTGTACTCAGTCATAGTCAACAACGCCCTGAACAAGAATCCATTGAAAATATTTGCATATCTCTTAAGGAATATTTTTAATGAATTTTTGAAAATGAGGAAAGTCTGTGCACTTAGGCAGTGACTTAACTTTTTATTCAAAAAAGACCCAAAAAGTATCTTGGAATATCTTGAAATTGTACACAGTCATAGTCAAGCATGCCCTGAACAAGAATCCGTTGAATATATTTGCATATCTCTTGAAGAATATTTTTAATGAACTTTTGAAAATCAGGAAAGCGATCCATGCACTTGGACATTCCAAGTATGTTGGAATGTCTTGAAATTGTACTCAGTCATAGTCAACGACGCCCTGAACAAGAATCCGTTGAAAATATTTGCATATCGCTTAAGGAATATTTTTAATGAATTTTTGAAAATGAGGAAAGTCTGTGCACTTAGGCAGTGACTTAACTTTTTATTCAAAAAAGACCCCAAAAGTATCTTGGAATGTCTTGAAATTGTACACAGTCATAGTCAAGCATGCCCTGAACAAGAATCCGTTGAATATATTTGCATATCTCTTGAAGAATATTTTTAATGAATTTTTGAAAATCCGAAAAGCGATCCATGCACTTGGACATTCCAAGTATGTTGGAATGTCTTGAAATTGTACTCAGTCATAGTCAACGACGCCCTGAACAAGAATCAATTGAAAATATTTGCATATCTCTTAAGGAATATTTTTAATGAATTTTTGAAAATGAGGAAAGTCTGTGCACTTTGGCAGTGACTTAACTTTTTATTCAAAAAAGACCCCAAAAGTATCTTGGAATGTCTTGAAATTGTACACAGTCATAGTCAAGCATGCCCTGAACAAGAATCCGTTGAATATATTTGCATATCTCTTGAAGAATATTTTAAATGAACTTTTGAAAATCAGGAAAGCGATCCATGCACTTAGGCAGTGACTTAACTTTTTTGTCAAAAAAGACCCCAAAAGTATCTTGGAATGTCTTGAAATTGTACACAGTCATAGTCAAGCATGCCCTGAACAAGAATCCGTTGAATATATTTGCATATCTCTTGAAGAATATTTTTAATGAATTTTTGAAAATCCGGAAAGCGATCCATGCACTTGGACATTCCAAGTATGTTGGAATGTCTTGAAATTGTACTCAGTCATAGTCAACGACGCCCTGAACAAGAATCCGTTGAAAATATTTGCATATCGCTTAAGGAATATTTTTAATGAATTTTTGAAAATCAGGAAAGCGGTCCATGCACTTAGGCAGTGACTTAACTTTTTTGTCAAAAAAGACCCCAAAAGTATCTTGGAATGTCTTGAAATTGTACACAGTCATAGTCAAGCATGCCCTGAACAAGAATCCGTTGAATATATTTGCATATCTCTTGAAGATTATTTTTAATGAATTTTTGAAAATCCAAAAAGCGATCCATGCACTTGGACATTCCAAGTATGTTGGAATGTCTTGAAATTGTACTCAGTCATAGTCAACGACGCCCTGAACAAGAATCAATTGAAAATATTTGCATATCTCTTAAGGAATATTTTTAATGAATTTTTGAAAATGAGGAAAGTCTGTGCACTTAGGCAGTGACTTAACTTTTTATTCAAAAAAGACCCCAAAAGTATCTTGGAATGTCTTGAAATTGTACACAGTCATAGTCAAGCATGCCCTGAACACGAATCCGTTGAATATATTTGCATATCTCTTGAAGAATATTTTTAATGAACTTTTGAAAATCAGGAAAGCGATCCATGCACTTGGACATTCCAAGTATGTTGGAATGTCTTGAAATTGTACTCAGTCATAGTCAACGATGCCCTGAACAAGAATCCGTTGAAAATATTTGCATATCGTTTAAGGAATATTTTTAAAGAATTTCTGAAAATCAGGAAAGCGATCCATGCACTTAGGCAGTGACTTAACTTTTTCGTCAAAAAAGACCCCAAAAGTATCTTTGAATGTCTTGAAATTGTACACAGTCATAGTCAAGCATGCCCTGAACAAGAAACCGTTGAATATATTTGCATATCTCTTGAAGAATATTTTTAATGAATTTTTGAAAATCCGAAAAGCGATCCATGCACTTGGACATTCCAAGTATGTTTGAATGTCTTGAAATTGTACTCAGTCATAGTCAACGACGCCCTGAACAAGAATCAATTGAAAATGTTTGCATATCTCTTAAGGAATATTTTTAATGAATTTTTGAAAATGAGAAAAGTCTGTGCACTTCGGCAGTGACTTAACTTTTTATTCAAAAAAGAACCCAAAAGTATCTTGGAATGTCTTGAAATTGTACACAGTCATAGTCAAGCATGCCCTGAACAAGAATCCGTTGAATATATTTGCATATCTCTTGAAGAATATTTTTAATGAACTTTTGAAAATCAGGAAAGCGATCCATGCACTTGGACATTCCAAGTATGTTGGAATGTCTTGAAATTGTACTCAGTCATAGTCAACGACGCCCTGAACAAGAATCCGTTGAAAATATTTGCATTTCGTTTAAGGAATATTTTTAAAGAATTTCTGAAAATCAGGAAAGCGATCCATGCACTTAGGCAGTGACTTAACTTTTTCGTCAAAAAAGACCCCAAAAGTATCTTGGAATGTCTTGAAATTGTACACAGTCATAGTCAAGCATGCCCTGAACAAGAATCCGTTGAATATATTTGCATATCTCTTGAAGAATATTTTTAATGAATTTTTGAAAATCTGGAAAGCGATCCATGCACTTAGGCAGTGACTTAACTTTTTCGTCAAAAAAGACCCCAAAAGTATCTTGGAATGTCTTGAAATTGTACACAGTCATAGTCAAGCATGCCCTGAACACGAATCCGTTGAATATATTTGCATATCTCTTGAAGAATATTTTTAATGAACTTTTGAAAATCAGGAAAGCGATCCATGCACTTGGACATTCCAAGTATGTTGGAATGTCTTGAAATTGTACTCAGTCATAGTCAACGACGCCCTGAACAAGAATCAATTGAAAATATTTGCATATCTCTTAAGGAATATTTTTAATGAATTTTTGAAAATGAGGAAAGTCTGTGCACTTAGGCAGTGACTTAACTTTTTATTCAAAAAAGACCCCAAAAGTATCTTGGAATGTCTTGAAATTGTACTCAGTCATAGTCAACGATGCCCTGAACAAGAATCCGTTGAAAATATTTGCATATCGTTTAAGGAATATTTTTAAAGAATTTCTGAAAATCAGGAAAGCGATCCATGCACTTAGGCAGTGACTTAACTTTTTCGTCAAAAAAGACCCCAAAAGTATCTTTGAATGTCTTGAAATTGTACACAGTCATAGTCAAGCATGCCCTGAACAAGAAACCGTTGAATATATTTGCATATCTCTTGAAGAATATTTTTAATGAATTTTTGAAAATCCGAAAAGCGATCCATGCACTTGGACATTCCAAGTATGTTTGAATGTCTTGAAATTGTACTCAGTCATAGTCAACGACGCCCTGAACAAGAATCAATTGAAAATGTTTGCATATCTCTTAAGGAATATTTTTAATGAATTTTTGAAAATGAGAAAAGTCTGTGCACTTCGGCAGTGACTTAACTTTTTATTCAAAAAAGAACCCAAAAGTATCTTGGAATGTCTTGAAATTGTACACAGTCATAGTCAAGCATGCCCTGAACAAGAATCCGTTGAATATATTTGCATATCTCTTGAAGAATATTTTTAATGAACTTTTGAAAATCAGGAAAGCGATCCATGCACTTGGACATTCCAAGTATGTTGGAATGTCTTGAAATTGTACTCAGTCATAGTCAACGACGCCCTGAACAAGAATCCGTTGAAAATATTTGCATATCGTTTAAGGAATATTTTTAAAGAATTTCTGAAAATCAGGAAAGCGATCCATGCACTTAGGCAGTGACTTAACTTTTTCGTCAAAAAAGACCCCAAAAGTATCTTGGAATGTCTTGAAATTGTACACAGTCATAGTCAAGCATGCCCTGAACAAGAATCCATTGAATATATTTGCATATCTCTTGAAGAATATTTTTAATGAATTTTTGAAAATCCGGAAAGCGATCCATGCACTTAGGCAGTGACTTAACTTTTTCGTCAAAAAAGACCCCAAAAGTATCTTGGAATGTCTTGAAATTGTACACAGTCATAGTCAAGCATGCCCTGAACAAGAAACCGTTGAATATATTTGCATATCTCTGGAAGAATATTTTTAATGAATTTTTGAAAATCCGGAAAGCGATCCATGCACTTGGACATTCCAAGTATGTTGGAATGTCTTGAAATTGTACTCAGTCATAGTCAACAACGCCCTGAACAAGAATCAATTGAAAATATTTGCATATCTCTTAAGGAATATTTTTAATGAATTTTTGAAAATGAGGAAAGTCTGTGCACTTTGGCAGTGACTTAACTTTTTATTCAAAAAAGACCCCAAAAGTATCTTGGAATGTCTTGAAATTGTACACAGTCATAGTCAAGCATGCCCTGAACAAGAATCCGTTGAATATATTTGCATATCTCTTGAAGAATATTTTTAATGAACTTTTGAAAATCAGGAAAGCGATCCATGCACTTGGACATTCCAAGTATGTTGGAATGTCTTGAAATTGTACTCAGTCATAGTCAACGACGCCCTGAACAAGAATCCGTTGAAAATATTTGCATATCGCTTAAGGAATATTTTTAATGAATTTTTGAAAATCAGGAAAGCGATCCATGCACTTAGGCAGTGACTTAACTTTTTTGTCAAAAAAGACCCCAAAAGTATCTTGGAATGTCTTGAAATTGTACACAGTCATAGTCAAGCATGCCCTGAACAAGAATCCGTTGAATATATTTGCATATCTCTTGAAGAATATTTTTAATGAATTTTTGAAAATCCAGAAAGCGATCCATGCACTTGGACATTCCAAGTATGTTGGAATGTCTTGAAATTGTACTCAGTCATAGTCAACGACGCCCTGAACAAGAATCCGTTGAAAATATTTGCATATCGCTTAAGGAATATTTTAAATGAATTTTTTAAAATCAGGAAAGCGGTCCATGCACTTAGGCAGTGACTTAACTTTTTTGTCAAAAAAGACCCCAAAAGTATCTTGGAATGTCTTGAAATTGTACACAGTCATAGTCAAGCATGCCCTGAACAAGAATCCGTTGAATATATTTGCATATCTCTTGAAGAATATTTTTAATGAATTTTTGAAAATCCAAAAAGCGATCCATGCACTTGGACATTCCAAGTATGTTGGAATGTCTTGAAATTGTACTCAGTCATAGTCAACGACGCCCTGAACAAGAATCAATTGAAAATATTTGCATATCTCTTAAGGAATATTTTTAATGAATTTTTGAAAATGAGGAAAGTCTGTGCACTTAGGCAGTGACTTAACTTTTTATTCAAAAAAGACCCCAAAAGTATCTTGGAATGTCTTGAAATTGTACACAGTCATAGTCAAGCATGCCCTGAACAAGAATCCGTTGAATATATTTGCATATCTCTTGAAGAATATTTTTAATGAACTTTTGAAAATCAGGAAAGCGATCCATGCACTTGGACATTCCAAGTATGTTGGAATGTCTTGAAATTGTACTCAGTCATAGTCAACGACGCCCTGAACAAGAATCCGTTGAAAATATTTGCATATCGCTTAAGGAATATTTTTAATGAATTTTTGAAAATCAGGAAAGGGATCCATGCACTTAGGCAGTGACTTAACTTTTTTGTCAAAAAAGACCCCAAAAGTATCTTGGAATGTCTTGAAATTGTACACAGTCATAGTCAAGCATGCCCTGAACAAGAATCCGTTGAATATATTTGCATATCTCTTGAAGAATATTTTTAATGAATTTTTGAAAATCCGAAAGCGATCCATGCACTTGGACATTCCAAGTATGTTGGAATGTCTTGAAATTGTACTCAGTCATAGTCAACGACGCCCTGAACAAGAATCCGTTGAAAATATTTGCATATCGTTTAAGGAATATTTTTAAAGAATTTCTGAAAATCAGGAAAGCGATCCATGCACTTAGGCAGTGACTTAACTTTTTCGTCAAAAAAGACCCCAAAAGTATCTTGGAATGTCTTGAAATTGTACACAGTCATAGTCAAGCATGCCCTGAACAAGAATCCGTTGAATATATTTGCATATCTCTTGAAGAATATTTTTAATGAATTTTTGAAAATCCGGAAAGCGATCCATGCACTTAGGCAGTGACTTAACTTTTTCGTCAAAGAAGACCCCAAAAGTATCTTGGAATGTCTTGAAATTGTACACAGTCATAGTCAAGCATGCCCTGAACAAGAAACCGTTGAATATATTTGCATATCTCTGGAAGAATATTTTTAATGAATTTTTGAAAATCCGGAAAGCGATCCATGCACTTGGACATTCCAAGTATGTTGGAATGTCTTGAAATTGTACTCAGTCATAGTCAACAACGCCCTGAACAAGAATCCATTGAAAATATTTGCATATCTCTTAAGGAATATTTTTAATGAATTTTTGAAAATGAGGAAAGTCTGTGCACTTAGGCAGTGACTTAACTTTTTATTCAAAAAAGACCCCAAAAGTATCTTGGAATGTCTTGAAATTGTACACAGTCATAGTCAAGCATGCCCTGAACAAGAATCCGTTGAATATATTTGCATATCTCTTGAAGAATATTTTTAATGAACTTTTGAAAATCAGGAAAGCTATCCATGCACTTGGACATTCCAAGTATGTTGGAATGTCTTGAAATTGTACTCAGCCATAGTCAACGACGCCCTGAACAAGAATCCGTTGAAAATATTTGCATATCGCTTAAGGAATATTTTTAATGAATTTTTGAAAATCAGGAAAGCGATCCATGCACTTAGGCAGTGACTTAACTTTTTTGTCAAAAAAGACCCCAAAAGTATCTTGGAATGTCTTGAAATTGTACACAGTCATAGTCAAGCATGCCCTGAACAAGAATCCGTTGAATATATTTGCATATCTCTTGAAGAATATTTTTAATGAATTTTTGAAAATCCAGAAAGCGATCCATGCACTTGGACATTCCAAGTATGTTGGAATGTCTTGAAATTGTACTCAGTCATAGTCAACGACGCCCTGAACAAGAATCCGTTGAAAATATTTGCATATCGCTTAAGGAATATTTTTAATGAATTTTTGAAAATCAGGAAAGCGGTCCATGCACTTAGGCAGTGACTTAACTTTTTTGTCAAAAAAGACCCCAAAAGTATCTTGGAATGTCTTGAAATTGTACACAGTCATAGTCAAGCATGCCCTGAACAAGAATCCGTTGAATATATTTGCATATCTCTTGAAGAATATTTTTAATGAATTTTTGAAAATCCAAAAAGCGATCCATGCACTTGGACATTCCAAGTATGTTGGAATGTCTTGAAATTGTACTCAGTCATAGTCAACGACGCCCTGAACAAGAATCAATTGAAAATATTTGCATATCTCTTAAGGAATATTTTTAATGAATTTTTGAAAATGAGGAAAGTCTGTGCACTTAGGCAGTGACTTAACTTTTTATTCAAAAAAGACCCCAAAAGTATCTTGGAATGTCTTGAAATTGTACACAGTCATAGTCAAGCATGCCCTGAACAAGAATCCGTTGAATATATTTGCATATCTCTTGAAGAATATTTTTAATGAACTTTTGAAAATCAGGAAAGCGATCCATGCACTTGGACATTCCAAGTATGTTGGAATGTCTTGAAATTGTACTCAGTCATAGTCAACGACGCCCTGAACAAGAATCCGTTGAAAATATTTGCATATCGCTTAAGGAATATTTTTAATGAATTTTTGAAAATCAGGAAAGGGATCCATGCACTTCGGCAGTGACTTAACTTTTTTGTCAAAAAAGACCCCAAAAGTATCTTGGAATGTCTTGAAATTGTACACAGTCATAGTCAAGCATGCCCTGAACAAGAATCCATTGAATATATTTGCATATCTCTTGAAGAATATTTTTAATGAATTTTTGAAAATCCAGAAAGCGATCCATGCACTTGGACATTCCAAGTATGTTGGAATGTCTTGAAATTGTACTCAGTCATAGTCAACGACGCCCTGAACAAGAATCCGTTGAAAATATTTGCATATCGCTTAAGGAATATTTTTAATGAATTTTTGAAAATCAGGAAAGCGGTCCATGCACTTAGGCAGTGACTTAACTTTTTTGTCAAAAAAGACCCCAAAAGTATCTTGGAATGTCTTGAAATTGTACACAGTCATAGTCAAGCATGCCCTGAACAAGAATCCGTTGAATATATTTGCATATCTCTTGAAGAATATTTTTAATGAATTTTTGAAAATCCAAAAAGCGATCCATGCACTTGGACATTCCAAGTATGTTGGAATGTCTTGAAATTGTACTCAGTCATAGTCAACGACGCCCTGAACAAGAATCAATTGAAAATATTTGCATATCTCTTAAGGAATATTTTTAATGAATTTTTGAAAATGAGGAAAGTCTGTGCACTTAGGCAGTGACTTAACTTTTTATTCAAAAAAGACCCCAAAAGTATCTTGGAATGTCTTGAAATTGTACACAGTCATAGTCAAGCATGCCCTGAACAAGAATCCGTTGAATATATTTGCATATCTCTTGAAGAATATTTTTAATGAACTTTTGAAAATCCGGAAAGCGATCCATGCACTTGGACATTCCAAGTATGTTGGAATGTCTTGAAATTGTACTCAGTCATAGTCAACGACGCCCTGAACAAGAATCCGTTGAAAATATTTACATATCGCTTAAGGAATATTTATAATGAATTTTTTAAAAAATCAGGAAAGCGATCCATGCACTTAGGCAGTGACTTAACTTTTTCGTCAAAAAAGACCCCAAAAGTATCTTGGAATGTCTTGAAATTGTACTCAGTCATAGTCAACGACGCTCTGAACAAGAATCAATTGAAAATATTTGCATATCTCTTAAGGAATATTTTTAATGAATTTTTGAAAATGATGAAAGTCTGTGCACTTAGGCAGTGACTTAACTTTTTATTCAAAAAAGACCCCAAAAGTATCTTGGAATGTCTTGAAATTGTACACAGTCATAGTCAAGCATGCCCTGAACAAGAACCTGTTGAATATATTTGCATATCTCTTGAATAATATTTTTAATGAATTTTTGAAAATCCGGAAAGCGATCCATGCACTTAGGCAGTGACTTAACTTTTTCGTCAAAAAAGACCCCAAAAGTATCTTGGAATGTCTTGAAATTGTACACAGTCATAGTCAAGCATGCCCTGAACAAGAAACCGTTGAATATATTTGCATATCTCTTGAAGAATATTTGTAATGAACTTTTGAAAATCCGTAAAGCGATCCATGCACTTGGACATTCCAAGTATCTTGGAATGTCTTGAAATTGTACACAGTCATAGTCAAGCATGCCCTGAACAAGAAACCGTTGAATATATTTGCATATCTCTTGAAGAATATTTTTAATGAACTTTTTAAAATCCGGAAAGCGATCCATGCACTTAGGCAGTGACTTAACTTTTTCGTCAAAAAAGACCCCAAAAGTATCTTGGAATGTCTTGAAATTGTACACAGTCATAGTCAAGCATGCCCTGAACAAGAATCCATTGAATATATTTGCATATCTCTTGAAGAATATTTTTAATGAATTTTTGAAAATCCGAAAAGCGATCCATGCACTTGGACATTCCAAGTATGTTGGAATGTCTTGAAATTGTACTCAGTCATAGTCAACGACGCTCTGAACAAGAATCAATTGAAAATATTTGCATATCTCTTAAGGAATATTTTGAATGAATTTTTGAAAATGAGGAAAGTCTGTGCACTTAGGCAGTGACTTAACTTTTTTGTCAAAAAAGACCCCAAAAGTATCTTGGAATGTCTTGAAATTGTACACAGTCATAGTCAAGCATGCCCTGAACAAGAATCCGTTAAATATATTTGCATATCTCTTGAAGAATATTTTTAATGAACTTTTGAAAATCAGGAAAGCGATCCATGTACTTGGACATTCAAAGTATGTTGGAATGTCTTGAAATT
The DNA here is from genome assembly GCF_963457635.1 of Microchirus variegatus. Taxonomy (NCBI): domain Eukaryota; kingdom Metazoa; phylum Chordata; class Actinopteri; order Pleuronectiformes; family Soleidae; genus Microchirus; species Microchirus variegatus. Next base: position 7,966 of record NW_028154637.1, on the reverse strand, counting down.
GTACTCGGTCATAGTCAACGACGCCCTGAACAAGAATCCGTTGAAAATATTTGCATATCGCTTAAGGAATATTTTTAATGAATTTTTGAAAATCAGGAAAGCGATCCATGCACTTAGGCAGTGACTTAACTTTTTCGTCAAAAAAGACCCCAAAAGTATCTTGGAATGTCTTGAAATTGTACACAGTCATAGTCAAGCATGCCCTGAACAAGAATCCGTTGAATATATTTGCATATCTCTTGAAGAATATTTTTAATGAACTTTTGAAAATCAGGAAAGCGATCCATGCACTTGGACATTCCAAGTATGTTGGAATGTCTTGAAATTGTACTCAGTCATAGTCAACGACGCCCTGAACAAGAATCCGTTAAAAATATTTGCATATCTCTTAAGGAATATTTTTAATGAATTTTTGAAAATCAGGAAAGCGATCCATGCACTTAGGCAGTGACTTAACTTTTTCGTCAAAAAAGACCCCAAAAGTATCTTGGAATGTCTTGAAATTGTACACAGTCATAGTCAAGCATGCCCTGAACAAGAATCCGTTGAATATATTTGCATATCTCTTGAAGAATATTTTTAATGAACTTTTGAAAATCAGGAAAGCGATCCATGTACTTGGACATTCCAAGTATGTTGGAATGTCTTGAAATTGTACTCGGTCATAGTCAACGACTCCCTGAACAAGAATCCGTTGAAAATATTTGCATATCGCTTAAGGAATATTTTTAATGAATTTTTGAAAATCAGGAAAGCGATCCATGCACTTAGGCAGTGACTTAACTTTTTCGTCAAAAAAGACCCCAAAGGTATCTTGGAATGTCTTGAAATTGTACACAGTCATAGTCAAGCATGCCCTGAACAAGAATCCGTTGAATATATTTGCATATCTCTTGAAGAATATTTTTAAAGAATTTCTGAAAATCAGGAAAGCGATCCATGCACTTAGGCAGTGACTTAACTTTTTCGTCAAAAAAGACCCCAAAAGTATCTTGGAATGTCTTGAAATTGTACACAGTCATAGTCAAGAATGCCCTGAACAAGAATCCGTTGAATATATTTGCATATCTCTTGAAGAATATTTTTAATGAATTTTTGAAAATCCGGAAAGCGATCCATGCACTTGGACATTCCAAGTATGTTGGAATGTCATGAAATTGTACTCGGTCATACTCAACGACGCCCTGAACAAGAATCCATTGAAAATATTTGCATATCTCTTAAGGAATATTTTTAATGAATTTTTGAAAATGATGAAAGTCTGTGCACTTAGGCAGTGACTTAACTTTTTATCCAAAAAAGACCCCAAAGGTATCTTGGAATGTCTTGAAATTGTACACAGTCATAGTCAAGCATGCCCTGAACAAGAATCCGTTGAATATATTTGCATATCTCTTGAAGAATATTTTTAAAGAATTTCTGAAAATCAGGAAAGCGATCCATGCACTTAGGCAGTGACTTAACTTTTTCGTCAAAAAAGACCCCAAAAGTATCTTGGAATGTCTTGAAATTGTACACAGTCATAGTCAAGAATGCCCTGAACAAGAATCCGTTGAATATATTTGCATATCTCTTGAAGAATATTTTTAATGAATTTTTGAAAATCCGGAAAGCGATCCATGCACTTGGACATTCCAAGTATGTTGGAATGTCATGAAATTGTACTCGGTCATACTCAACGACGCCCTGAACAAGAATCCATTGAAAATATTTGCATATCTCTTAAGGAATAGTTTTAATGAATTTTTGAAAATGATGAAAGTCTGTGCACTTAGGCAGTGACTTAACTTTTTATCCAAAAAAGACCCCAAAGGTATCTTGGAATGTCTTGAAATTGTACACAGTCATAGTCAAGCATGCCCTGAACAAGAATCCGTTGAATATATTTGCATATCTCTTGAAGAATATTTTTAATGAACTTTTGAAAATCAGGAAAGTGATCCATGCACTTGGACATTCCAAGTATGTTGGAATGTCTTGAAATTGTACTCAGTCATAGTCAACGACGCCCTGAACAAGAATCCGTTGAAAATATTTGCATATCGCTTAAGGAATATTTTTAATGAATTTTTGAAAATCAGGAAAGCGATCCATGCACTTAGGCAGTGACTTAACTTTTTTGTCAAAAAAGACCCCAAAAGTATCTTGGAATGTCTTGAAATTGTACACAGTCATAGTCAAGCATGCCCTGAACAAGAATCCGTTGAATATATTTGCATATCTCTTGAAGAATATTTTTAATGAACTTTTGAAAATCAGGAAAGCGATCCATGCACTTGGACATTACAAGTATGTTGGAATGTTTTGAAATTGTACTCAGTCATAGTCAACGACGCCCTGAACAAGAATCCGTTGAAAATATTTGCATATCGCTTAAGGAATATTTTTAATGAATTTTTGAAAATCAGGAAAGCGATCCATGCACTTAGGCAGTGACTTAACTTTTTATTCAAAAAAGACCCCAAAAGTATCTTGGAATGTCTTGAAATTGTACACAGTCATAGTCAAGCATGCCCTGAACAAGAATCCGTTGAATATATTTGCATATCTCTTGAAGAATATTTTTAATGAACTTTTGAAAATCAGGAAATTGATCCATGCACTTGGACATTCCAAGTATGTTGGAATGTCTTGAAATTGTACTCAGTCATAGTCAACGACGCCCTGAACAAGAATCCGTTGAAAATATTTGCATATCGCTTAAGGAATATTTTTAATGAATTTTTGAAAATCAGGAAAGCGATCCATGCACTTAGGCAGTGACTTAACTTTTTCGTCAAAAAAGACCCCAAAAGTATCTTGGAATGTCTTGAAATTGTACACAGTCATAGTCAAGCATGCCCTGAACAAGAACCTGTTGAATATATTTGCATATCTCTTGAAGAATATTTTTAATGAATTTTTGAAAATCCGGAAAGCTATCCATGCACTTGGACATTCCAAGTAAGTTGGAATGTCTTGAAATTGTACTCAGTCATAGTCAACGACGCCCTGAACAAGAATCTATTGAAAATATTTGCATATCTCTTAAGGAATATTTTTAAAGAATTTTTGAAAATGAGGAATTTCTGTGCACTTAGGCAGTGACTTAACTTTTTATTCAAAAAAGACCCCAAAAGTATCTTGGAATGTCTTGAAATTGTACACAGTCATAGTCAAGCATGCCCTGAACAAGAATCCGTTGAATATATTTGCATATCTCTTGAAGAATATTTTTAAATAACTTTTGAAAATCAGGAAAGCGATCCATGCACTTGGACATTCCAAGTATGTTGGAATGTCTTGAAATTGTACTCAGTCATAGTCAACGACGCCCTGAACAAGAATCCGTTGAAAATATTTGCATATCGCTTAAGGAATATTTTTAATGAATTTTTGAAAATCAGGAAAGCGATCCATGCACTTAGGCAGTGACTTAACTTTTTCGTCAAAAAAGACCCCAAAAGTATCTTGGAATGTCTTGAAATTGTACACAGTCATAGTCAAGCATGCCCTGAACAAGAATCCGTTGAATATATTTGCATATCTCTTGAAGAATGTTTTTAATGAATTTTTGAAAATCCGAAAAGTGATCCATGCACTTGGACATTCCAAGTATGTTGGAATGTCTTGAAATTGTACTCAGTCATAGTCAACGACGATCTGAACAAGAATCAATTGAAAATATTTGCATATCTCTTAAGGAATATTTTTAATGAATTTTTGAAAATGAGGAAAGTCTGTGCACTTAGGCAGTGACTTAACTTTTTATTCAAAAAAGACCCCAAAAGTATCTTGGAATGTCTTGAAATTGTTCACAGTCATAGTCAAGCATGCCCTGAACAAGAATCCGTTGAATATATTTGCATATCTCTTGAAGAATATTTTTAATGAACTTTTGAAAATCAGGAAAGCGATCCATGTACTTTGACATTCAAAGTATGTTGGAATGTCTTGAAATTGTACTCGGTCATAGTCAACGACGCCCTGAACAAGAATCCGTTGAAAATATTTGCATATCGCTTAAGGAATATTTTTAATGAATTTTTGAAAATCAGGAAAGCGATCCATGCACTTAGGCAGTGACTTAACTTTTTCGTCAAAAAAGACCCCAAAAGTATCTTGGAATGTCTTGAAATTGTACACAGTCATGGTCAAGCATGCCCTGAACAAGAATCCGTTGAATATATTTGCATATCTCTTGAAGAATATTTTTAATGAATTTTTGAAAATCCGGAAAGCGATCCATGCACTTGGACATTCCAAGTATGTTGGAATGTCTTTAAATTGTACTCGGTCACAGTCAACGACGCCCTGAACAAGAATCCATTGAAAATATTTGCATATCTCTTAAGGAATATTTTTAATGAATTTTTGAAAATGATGAAAGTCTGTGCACTTAGGCAGTGACTTAACTTTTTATTCAAAAAAGACCCCAAAGGTATCTTGGAATGTCTTGAAATTGTACACAGTCATAGTCAAGCATGCCCTGAACAAGAATCCGTTGAATATATTTGCATATCTCTTGAAGAATATTTTTAATGAACTTTTGAAAATCAGGAAAGCGATCCATGCACTTGGACATTCCAAGTATGTTGGAATGTCTTGAAATTGTACTCAGTCATAGTCAACGACGCCCTGAACAAGAATCCGTTGAAAATATTTGCATATCGCTTAAGGAATATTTTTAATGAATTTTTGAAAATCAGGAAAGCGATCCATGCACTTAGGCAGTGACTTAACTTTTTTGTCAAAAAAGACCCCAAAAGTATCTTGGAATGTCTTGAAATTGTACACAGTCATAGTCAAGCATGCCCTGAACAAGAATCCGTTGAATATATTTGCATATCTCTTGAAGAATATTTTTAATGAATTTTTGAAAATCCGAAAAGCGATCCATGCACTTGGACATTCCAAGTATGTTGGAATGTCTTGAAATTGTACTCAGTCATAGTCAACGACGCCCTGAACAAGAATCAATTGAAAATATTTGCATATCTCTTAAGGAATATTTTTAATGAATTTTTGAAAATGAGGAAAGTCTGTGCACTTAGGCAGTGACTTAACTTTTTATTCAAAAAAGACCCCAAAAGTATCTTGGAATGTCTTGAAATTGTTCACAGTCATAGTCAAGCATGCCCTGAACAAGAATCCGTTGAATATATTTGCATATCTCTTGAAGAATATTTTTAATGAACTTTTGAAAATCAGGAAAGCGATCCATGTACTTGGACATTCAAAGTATGTTGGAATGTCTTGAAATTGTACTCGGTCATAGTCAACGACGCCCTGAACAAGAATCCGTTGAAAATATTTGCATATCGCTTAAGGAATATTTTTAATGAATTTTTGAAAATCAGGAAAGCGATCCATGCACTTGGACATTCCAAGTATGTTGGAATGTCTTTAAATTGTACTCGGTCACAGTCAACGACGCCCTGAACAAGAATCCATTGAAAATATTTGCATATCTCTTAAGGAATATTTTTAATGAATTTTTGAAAATGAGGAAAGTCTGTGCACTTAGGCAGTGACTTAACTTTTTCGTCAAAAAAGACCCCAAAAGTATCTTGGAATGTCTTGAAATTGTACACAGTCATAGTCAAGCATGCCCTGAACAAGAATCCGTTGAATATATTTGCATATCTCTTGAAGAATATTTTTAATGAACTTTTGAAAATCAGGAAAGCGATCCATGCACTTGGACATTCCAAGTATGTTAGAATGTCTTGAAATTGTACTCAGTCATAGTCAACAACGCCCTGAACAAGAATCCGTTGAAAATATTTGCATATCGTTTAAGGAATTTTTTTTAAGAATTTCTGAAAATCAGGAAAGCGATCCATGCACTTAGGCAGTGATTTAACTTTTTCGTCAAAAAAGACCCCAAAAGTATCTTGGAATGTCTTGAAATTGTACACAGTCATAGTCAAGCATGCCCTGAACAAGAATCCGTTGAATATATTTGCATATCTCTTGAAGAATATTTTTAATGAACTTTTGAAAATCAGGAAAGCGATCCATGCACTTGGACATTCCAAGTATGTTGGAATGTCTTGAAATTGTACTCAGTCATAGTCAACGACGCCCTGAACAAGAATCCGTTGAAAATATTTGCATATCGCTTCAGGAATATTTTAAATGAATTTTTGAAAATCAGGAAAGCGATCCATACACTTAGGCAGTGACTTAACTTTTTTGTCAAAAAAGACCCCAAAAGTATCTTGGAATGTCTTGAAATTGTACACAGTCATAGTCAAGCATGCCCTGACCAAGAATCCGTTGAATATATTTGCATATCTCTTGAAGAATATTTTTAATGAACTTTTGAAAATCAGGAAAGCGATCCATGCACTTGGACATTCCAAGTATGTTGGAATGTCTTGAAATTGTACTCAGTCATAGTCAACGACGCCCTGAACAAGAATCCGTTGAAAATATTTGCATATCGCTTAAGGAATATTTTTAATGAATTTTTGAAAATCAGGAAAGCGATCCATGCACTTAGGCAGTGACTTAACTTTTTCGTCAAAAAAGACCCCAAAAGTATCTTGGAATGTCTTGAAATTGTACACAGTCATAGTCAAGCATGCCCTGAACAAGAATCTGTTGAATATATTTGCATATCTCTTGAAGAATATTTTTAATGAATTTTTGAAAATCCGAAAAGTGATCCATGCACTTGGACATTCCAAGTATGTTGGAATGTCTTGAAATTGTACTCAGTCATAGTCAACGACGATCTGATCAAGAATCAATTGAAAATATTTGCATATCTCTTAAGGAATATTTTTAATGAATTTTTGAAAATGAGGAAAGTCTGTGCACTTAGGCAGTGACTTAACTTTTTATTCAAAAAGACCCCAAAAGTATCTTGGAATGTCTTGAAATTGTACACAGTCATAGTCAAGCATGCCCTGAACAAGAATCCGTTGAATATATTTGCATATCTCTTGAAGAATATTTTTAATGAACTTTTGAAAATCAGGAAAGCGATCCATGCACTTGGACATTCCAAGTATGTTGGAATGTCTTGAAATTGTACTCAGTCATAGTCAACGACGCCCTGAACAAGAATCCGTTGAAAATATTTGCATATCGCTTAAGGAATATTTTTAATGAATTTTTGAAAATCAGGAAAGCGATCCATGCACTTAGGCAGTGACTTAACTTTTTCGTCAAAAAAGACCCCAAAAGTATCTTGGAATGTCTTGAAATTGTACACAGTCATAGTCAAGCATGCCCTGAACAAGAATCTGTTGAATATATTTGCATATCTCTTGAAGAATATTTTTAATGAATTTTTGAAAATCCGAAAAGTGATCCATGCACTTGGACATTCCAAGTAAGTTGGAATGTCTTGAAATTGTACTCAGTCATAGTCAACTACGCCCTGAACAAGAATCTATTGAAAATATTTGCATATCTCTTAAGGAATATTTTTAATGAATTTTTGAAAATGAGGAATTTCTGTGCACTTAGGCAGTGACTTAACTTTTTATTCAAAAAAGACCCCAAAAGTATCTTGGAATGTCTTGAAATTGTACACAGTCATAGTCAAGCATGCCCTGAACAAGAATCCGTTGAATATATTTGCATATCGCTTAAGGAATATTTTTAATGAATTTTTGAAAATCAGGAAAGCGATCCATGCACTTGGACATTCCAAGTATGTTGGAATGTCTTGAAATTGTACTCAGTCATAGTCAACGACGCCCTGAACAAGAATCCGTTGAAAATATTTGCATATCGCTTCAGGAATATTTTAAATGAATTTTTGAAAATCAGGAAAGCGATCCATACACTTAGGCAGTGACTTAACTTTTTTGTCAAAAAAGACCCCAAAAGTATCTTGGAATGTCTTGAAATTGTACACAGTCATAGTCAAGCATGCCCTGACCAAGAATCCGTTGAATATATTTGCATATCTCTTGAAGAATATTTTTAATGAACTTTTGAAAATCAGGAAAGCGATCCATGCACTTGG